>NW_024725286.1:0-21323 GCF_018991925.1 Homarus americanus | reverse complement strand
TGATCTACGCGTGCAAACATTAATCTGTATGTTCACTGTGTGCTCCTTCACCTTTCTCTAATGAGGGCTTTTGTTAAACCAACAATTTATGATGTACTAAGTCATTTGTGTCCAATGTATACTTTCGAAAAGCCCTTGTTTGGGGAAGGTAGGAGAGAGTAGTCGTCATTATTGTCCAAGCCACATTATTTATTTCTATATATAAGTAATGCAGGCTGGTTTTTAAATACCTCAATCCCCTAACGGTGCCGTTTGTATATTAAGAAATACCGAAGCCATACAGTACAACACCAGCGAATATGAAGTATCACTGTAACCGGCAACTGTTACCCACTCATACCTACATACATATAGAGAGTCTTTACAGAATGATAGCAGACACGAGGAAGACGAACAACAAGAGGAGAAGAGTTAGAAGAAAATCAACTTCAAGCTAAGAAGAAGAATACCAAGACATTTCCTCCAAACAAGAAAACAACACACACAATCAAGCCGACCAAACACTGAGAAACCATGGCGGAACCCAACATGCACCGGACGCTTGACCTGACTCTATCCTGCCGCATCCAGGCGAGTTGCTGCTTAAAGTCCCTCACGCAAGCGCTGCTTAGCCACTGCACCTATTCTATCCTCCTAAAATTCACTTCAATCCCCCCCTGCCACTAGCATGTTATGTATGTATGTATGTATGTATGTATGTATGTATGTATGAATGAATGATAACTGCAACTTTGTGTATTAAAACTCATTACTCTTACCGAAGTAATATAGTGCGTGGTTATGTTATGTCATGTTAGGATAGATTATAAACTACATTGGGTTACATTTCGTGAGGTTCGGTGACGCTACAGGAAGTTAGGTGAGGTACCTTGAGGTTAGGTGAATGTTGACTGACTGACTGACAATTATTAGGAAGTGGTTCCAACACGTTCACACACAACCTATACTCATACCACAAGTCCAGAATTAGAGAGGATCATGTTATTGGATATATTTTCAACGATTTACTCAGTGTCTAACCAACTCTTTAGCGATTTAAATGTGGACCTAAAATTAGGTCCGTATATTTGTTTGTCGTGGTGGTGGTGGTGGTGTGCGCCCGTCCATCAGGTTGATTAACCACCAAAACCATAAAGGGTGTGGCCCTGCTGTTTCAGGGCATACACCACATCCATGGCGGTGACGGTCTTCCTTTTTGCGTGCTCGGTGTAGGTGACGGCGTCACGGATGACGTTCTCCAGAAACACCTTGAGGACGCCGCGGGTCTCCTCGTAGATGAGGCCGGATATACGTTTAACACCTCCACGCCGAGCTAGACGACGAATGGCGGGCTTGGTGATACCCTGGATGTTGTCACGAAGCACCTTACGATGACGCTTGGCGCCACCCTCTCCAAGTCCCTTGCCTCCTTTGCCTCGTCCAGTCATGTTGTTGTGGTTGCTACTACAGGTGGTCCTGGTGTGGCTTCGCCCACGGTTTGGTGGGAGTAGGTGGCGTGCTGTGGACGCAGCGGTAGTATCGTTCATCCAAGGCCGTCCCTCCCTCTTGGAGGTGGGGCGTAGCTTGCGGATGACGCATGCGGCACTCGTGGCCAATGAGGTGGCCACTGAGGTGGAGAATGTCTGTATATAAGCCCGCCCGCCTGCCGGGCCGCCCGTATTGACTATTTCGTCGTCGAGATGGCCCGTACTAAACAGACCGCCCGCAAGTCCACTGGAGGCAAGGCTCCACGGAAGCAGCTTGCCACCAAGGCAGCTCGCAAGTCCGCCCCAGCCACCGGTGGTGTCAAGAAGCCCCATCGTTACAGGCCCGGAACCGTCGCCCTTCGTGAGATCCGTCGTTACCAGAAGAGCACAGAGCTACTCATCAGGAAGCTGCCCTTCCAGCGCCTGGTGCGTGAGATCGCCCAGGATTTCAAGACTGACCTGCGCTTCCAGTCGTCTGCCGTCATGGCTCTGCAGGAAGCCTCTGAGGCTTACCTGGTGGGTCTTTTCGAGGACACCAACCTGTGTGCCATTCACGCCAAGCGCGTTACCATCATGCCCAAGGACATCCAGCTGGCCCGGCGCATCCGCGGAGAGCGTGCTTAAGTCCTCTTCCTTGGGGAAAAACCAAAAGCACAACAAAACCTACCAGACATCTATAACTCGGCCCTTCTCAGGGCCAAAGAACTGTTCTGAAGATAATTTTCTTGACAATCGAAATGGTTGGTGGTAGGAGAGCGTTAATTTCGGTTACCCAAATCGCCTAACGGTAAGTTGGTAACATTCGTGCAGGCACGATTGTATAGTAGGTCATCAATTCGGGAGGTGGGTGCAACAAACAAGAGCTAGTAACAAATAAAGATATAAACAATAAATAAATAAATAAATAATTAAATAACTAAGATAAAATAAAATAAATTGTTTACATGAAATAGGCGTGCTGCAAACAAGAAATGAAGCCCAAACACACTCCAGGTATGTCACTTTGCAGTGGGTGTGAAACTACTCCACGCAGAATTTATTTATTTATTTATTATGTTTCGATTTAGTCCTGTTTCTACGCCAATAGAGAATGCAGATTATTATAATTTTTTTATTATTTCCCTCTCAATACATCACTGTCGGTAACTGTCTCTTTAACATGTAACTGTGGCTCCGATGGAGCCGATTAAGTTGTAGTAGTGGGATGGCGTGTTTGTTGTGCACAAGTAACCTCTTACTTGGAAGAGGTGTACTTGGTGACAGCCTTGGTGCCCTCAGACACGGCATGCTTGGCCAGTTCACCGGGCAGCAAGAGTCGGACAGCTGTCTGGATTTCCTGACTTGTAATGGTGGAGCGTTTGTTGTAGTGCGCCAGGCGGGAAGCCTCGGCAGCGATGCGCTCGAAGATGTCGTTCACGAAAGAGTTCATGATGGACATAGCTTTGGAGGAGACTCCTGTGTCGGGGTGCACTTGCTTCAGTACCTTGTAGATGTAGATGCTGTAGCTTTCCTTCCTCCTGCGCTTCTTCTTCTTGTCACCCTTGGCAATGGCCTTCTGGGCCTTTCCAGCCTTGTTGGCAGCCTTTCCGGAAGTTTTGGGAGGCATGGCGGCACAGTTACTCGTGGCGCGGAGCGAGAGAATTGAAAACTGGCCCGACTAACTTTTCCTTATATACCGAGCGGGCCGCTCAGGATCAGACTGGCTGCAGCTACGGCTCTCTTACATTGGTTGGGTCCGCGAGACGGCCACCTGGCCTGATCCTGAGCTTGGTATAAAAGACCAAGGTGGCGGGCGGAAATTTAACTCCCATCACGAAAAGCAGCAGCAGCAACATGTCAGGACGCGGCAAGGGAGGCAAGGTGAAGGGCAAGTCAAAGTCCCGTTCTAGCAGGGCCGGACTCCAGTTCCCCGTGGGTAGGATCCACCGTCTCTTGCGTAAAGGCAACTATGCTGAGCGTGTTGGTGCAGGTGCCCCTGTGTACCTTGCAGCCGTCATGGAGTACCTGGCAGCAGAAGTGCTCGAGCTGGCCGGTAACGCCGCCCGCGACAACAAGAAGACCCGCATTATCCCGCGTCATCTTCAGCTTGCCATTCGCAATGACGAGGAGCTGAACAAGCTCCTATCTGGAGTCACCATTGCCCAAGGGGGTGTCCTTCCTAACATCCAAGCTGTGCTCCTCCCCAAGAAGACAGAGAAGAAATAAGAACCCAAGGTTCGTTCACACAAGACAACCTAACCAAACAGGCTCCTTTCGGAGCCACAGGATATCACTTAAAGAGAGAAATATACGACATCAACGTTTTGCAGGATAACACTCTGTGGAAATAGAGTGAAATTGTTTTAGAATGGTGTAGATGTGAAGGGCGGTTGTGGGGGCCTGGGGTGGGGGACTTAAACGGGACTTAGAAGGGCGCAGAAGCAGAAGCAGAAGCAGAAGCAGAAGCAGCAGCAGCCAGGGAGGCGACCTTATTTTCAGTCAGGTTCATACACAAAGAAATACATCAGATTCATTGACAGTACAGTACACATTTAACAGTGTGGGCTAGCCAATTTGGGATAAAGAGCAAGAATGTAATGTCCTCAATGAAGTAATGACATAGTTCAAGATACAATAAGTGAGGTGGCCTGAAGTCTTTGACAGTGTCCCATTCAATAATATAGTAGTGCTTTAAAGGTGTATCACCAAGTTTACATGCTGAGTGTTCCTTTATGGGTACAGCGTTACTAACTAGCCAGATGTGTCTGTATCCTAACCTAATTCTGGCCACGACTACATCACACAGGCAAGTTGTTTGGACACTCTTCCTAGCCCCCTTGGTCCCTGTTCACCTACCTACTGTAGCAGTAAGTAGGTACCTGTTGTAAATCGAAAGGTTGCCAATTCGTAATCAGGGAAAGTTGATTGAGCTTCTAAACTTGAACTGACATAATCCGAGGAGTGGTGATCCGAGGATCACAGACACTATCTCTCCCACTACAAATCCCTTCCTAACCTCCTGCTCCTTCCTCTGTCCTCCCCAAATTTAACCATGCTATCGCAAAGGTAATAATACAGGTAGAGACAACAACATATTTTCCTATTGTCTTATTATATATTAATAACAGAAACGCTGCCGCCATCCTGGAGGCTTTACATTGTCTCACTGTTCATTCCCTCCACAATTCTTCCTCTTACTTCTTCTTCTTCTTCCACCAATACTTTATTAACGGTGTATGTAAGTTTCACCATGTTTTGCACTCCAGCGGTAGAGCAAAGTATATTTTGTTAGCAATAAACCAAAAGCATATTTTATGGCCTAATCATCACTACATAGAACACCACCATAAAGCATGATACTAGTAGACCACAAACTGCTATAAACACCCAAATATTTATTGCCTAATCATCCATCACATAGAACACCACTATAAAGCAGATACTATTAGGATCACAAACTGTTGCAAACCCCGAAAATAAGGGCCAGTGACTATAATTGTGTTACCCAATATTTTACGAGATAATACTATAAAACATAATAATAAACACACTATTAGTGTATATTAGTTGAATGCACAATCTGATGAGAAGTCAAAAAAAAAAACAACAACATAACAATAACCTATAAAGAGTGGAGAGTATTTTTGTGCAAACTATTATACTAGTAGATGGTCTAAGATAACTGTATGTGAAGGCAAAGGTGTGCTCTCCACTCAAACTTTCTTTTTATGAAATCTCCTACTCCCCAGCTGAGCGGTACGCCCAATGGGAAACAAAACGTGGCACATAACACGCCGCCCGCCAGCTCTGGCTCGGTGAATAGGAATCAGTAATCGGGCGGAGTATAAACAACACCGCCGCCAATGTGCTCCTCCCATCTCTGAGGAAATCTGGCGGGCAACTTAGTATTATATTAGTATGTAATAATAATAACAATAATAATAATAATAATAATAATAATAATAATAATAATAATAGTAATATTAATAATAATAATATTAATAATAATAACATGCAATTACATTTTATAACACATACTAACAAAATAGTGTATAGCCTACTATACTTAACTATAATAGGTTAGGTTGCGTAGGAGGATCTAAAAAGTACAGTAGTATACACACACACACACACCCACACACACACACACACACACTTCGCTACTATATGCCAGACGCTCCCCCGGCTTGACACAACCACTCTCCCTGCTTACCTACCAGCCCCCCCCCCTTCCCACTGACTTAGTAGAAGTATTTGAAATAGCAAAACGCCTGGACAAACTAAAATTAAAACGCTCTACCACCCCCATTGACTTACCAATGAAACGCTTCAAGGACTTCTCCCCGGAGCTTGCTAAACCCCTATGCTCCATCATCAATGCTTCTCTCAGTCAAGCCAGATGCCCAGCTGACTGGAAGACCTCTTATGTATCACCAGTGCCCAAGTCAACCAACCCACAATCCTTAAATCAGCTACGACCTATTGCAATCACCCCAATACCCAGCCTAATCTGTGAAAGTTTTGTGTTCGACTGGCTGGGCTTTTGCTGATATTGCAGGAGTCAGGTAGACCCTCAGCACTTAAGTAAATATGTGAAAACTTCCTCCACCACTCACTTTCTTGTCAGCTTTCTCGATTACATATACCGCCATCTCGAGAAACGAAAAACGTCTGTAGCTGTCGCCTTCATTGATTTCACTAAAGCGTTCGACCTAGTCGACCACAATATAATCATCAACAAAGCTATTGACCTCGGGCTTCGGAGAAGTCTTATTATACCATGGCTTACAGACTTCCTCAGTGACCGACGCCAAGCTGTACGCTTCCGAGGGGCTGGCTGTCTCCACCTTTCAGGCACTCACCTGTGGCGTCCCCCAAGGCACCAAGATGGGACCACTCTGCTTCCTTATGCTCATCAATGATGCCCTAAGAGAAACCAACCCCTGCTCGCTGGAAATATGTCGACGACTCCACCATTGGGATCAGCGTCAACAATTCTGCTCCAAACTATACCGCCCTTCAGGATTTATTGAACAGTCTCCAAAACTGGGCCACCAACAACCATGTCACCATCAACCATACCAAAACCATGGTTATGCACATCAACCTCTCCTCCGACATTGTCCCACCTCCTTCCATTACTCTAGGTCCGAACACACTCCAGGTTTTAGATTCCACGAAGCTCCTCGGCGTCACCATAGACAACAAACTAAATTAGAAACCACACGTCAGTGAAGTTATCAAATCCTCCAGTTTCCGTCTCCACCTCCTACGCCGACTCAAGCCCCTCGGTGTTCCTGCACACGAGCTCCTCAGTGTTTACACAACATTCATACTTCCCAAGCTCACCTGGTCTTCTTCCCTAAATGCCACACAACGTAAACACCTAGAAAAAGTGCAAAAGAGGCCATGCAAGATTATTCTCTACCCTTCCTACTCCACATATCAAGAAGCGCTCAACACACTGACCGACCCTTTAGACTCTCACTGACCATCACCACGCCCTCATCTGCAAATTTGGTAAGAAGCTTCTACACCATCCCCGACACCGGCTCCTACTACCACCTGAGATCCCTAGTCCGAGAATTGCTCTTCGACACCACAACCGCATCCAGCCCATACGTGCACGAACTGATCTCTATAAGAACAGCCCAGTCCCAACCATTGTAAAAATTATCGATAACTTGTAATAAATCAGTGTACTCAATCCCAGTAAACACTACTCCTTGCACTGTCACTATGTTGAAATGAACTGTAGTTTGAGCTTTTCCCCAGCTAGTTATTATATGTCTTATTTGTGTCACTCATGTTACTTGTATATTATTTGTAATTCGTAACCCATTCCCCAAATATGTAACTGTATATTTTCAGCCTTCTGGCTGCCAAGCACTTTCAATAAACCGTTAATTATTATTATTATTATTATTATTATTTATATGTTGGCCCATACCAACTCACTCCCCTGAACCCTCCTCCCCACCGGACTATCAACAAGTTCTTGCCATAAGGTACTACCTCATTTGGCAAAGGAATGGAACCAGTGATGAATAGTGGTGAACAGTGCTTAATTCAGTGAAAAACAACTCGGCAGTTGAGTCTTACCCAAGCTAGCTAACCACCTTCACACAGTGAGGTCCCAGGTACCCAGTTATACTTCCCCTGAGACTCCACGATAGAGAGGCCTGGGACCACACCACACCCACTTGAATGAGTGAGTCATGTCGACCACGTGGTGTCCCCAAGATGCTACGACACCACGTAGTGAATGTTTTGCTAGAGCATCATCATGTGAAGTTCCTCATAACACCATCTGTGAGGTAACTGCTACATCATCAGGCCCCTCATAACGCCATCTGTGAGGGAGTTACTACACTACGTGTCTGGTGTTCAACACCTCACCTTACATGATCTACGCGTGCAAACATTAATCTGTATGTTCACTGTGTGCTCCTTCACCTTAAACCAACAATGTATGTACTAAGTCATTTGGGTCCAATGTATACTTTCGAAAAGCCCTTGTTTGGGGAAGGTAGGAGAGAGTAGTCGTCATTATTTTCCAAGGCACATTATTTATTTCTATATATAAGTAATGTAGGCTGGTTTTTAAATACCTCAATCCCCTAACGGTGCCGTTTGTATATTAAGAAATACCGAAGCCATACAGTACAACACCAGCGAATATGAAGTATCACTGTAACCGGCAACTGTTACTCACTCATACCTACCTACATATATATAGTCTTTACAGAATGATAGCAGACACGAGGAAGACGAACAACAAGAGGAGAAGAGTTAGAAGAAAATCAACTTCAAGCTAAGAAGAAGAATACCAAGACATTTCCTCCAAACAAGAAAACAACACACACAATCAAGCCGACCAAACACTGAGAAACCATGGCGGAACCCAACATGCACCGGACGCTTGACCTGACTCTGTCCTGCCGCATCCAGGCGAGTTGCTGCTTAAAGTCCCTCACGCAAGCGCTGTTTAGCCACTGCACCTATTCTATCCTCCTAAAATTCACTTCAATCCCCCCTGCCACTAGCATGTTATGTATGTATGTATGTATGTATGTATGTATGTATGTATGTATGTATGTATGTATGTATGTATGTATGTATGTATGTATGTATGAATGAATGCTAACTGCAACTTTGCGTATTAAAACTCATTACTCTTACCGAAGTAATATAGTGCGTGGTTATGTTATGTCATGTTAGGATAGATTATAAACTACATTGGGTTACATTTCGTGAGGTTCGGTGACGCTACAGGAAGTTAGGTGAGGTACCTGGAGGTTAGGTGAATGTTGACTGACTGACTGACAATTATTAGGAAGTGGTTCCAACACGTTCACACACAACCTATACTCATACCACAAGTCCAGAATTAGAGAGGATCATGTTATTGGATATATTTTCAACGATTTACTCAGTGTCTAACCAACTCTTTAGCGATTTAAATGTGGACCTAAAATTAGGTCCGTATATTTGTTTGTCGTGGTGGTGGTGGTGGTGTGCGCCCGTCCATCAGGTTGATTAACCACCAAAACCATAAAGGGTGCGGCCCTGCCGTTTCAGGGCATACACCACATTCATGGCGGTGACGGTCTTCCTTTTTGCGTGCTCGGTGTAGGTGACGGCGTCACGGATGACGTTCTCCAGAAACACCTTGAGGACGCCGCGGGTCTCCTCGTAGATAAGGCCGGATATACGTTTAACACCGCCACGCCGAGCTAGACGACGAATGGCGGGCTTGGTGATACCCTGGATGTTGTCACGAAGCACCTTACGATGACGCTTGGCGCCACCCTTTCCAAGTCCCTTGCCTCCTTTGCCTCGTCCAGTCATGTTGTTGTGGTTGCTACTACAGGTGGTCCTGGTGTGGCTTCGCCCACGGTTTGGTGGGAGTAGGTGGCGTGCTGTGGACGCAGCGGTAGTATCGTTCATCCAAGGCCGTCCCTCCCTCTTGGAGGTGGGGCGTAGCTTGCGGATGACGCATGCGGCACTCGTGGCCAATGAGGTGGCCACTGAGGTGGAGAATGGCTGTATATAAGCCCGCCCGCCTGCCGGGCCGCCCGTGATGACTATTTTGTCACGAGATGGTCTGGGACTAAAACAGACGTCTGCAAGTCCACTGAGGCAGGCTCCACGGAAGAGTTTGCCACGCGCAGCCTGTAAAACCGGGCCCCAGCCACCGTAGCTGTACAGCTCATCAGCAGCCGGAAACCGCTGCCTCGTGAGATCCGGTCGTTACCAGAGAGTTACTCATCAGAAGCTGCCCTTCCAGCGCCTGGTGCGTGAGATCGCCCAGGAGTTCAAGACTGACCTGCGCTTCCAGTCGGCTGCCGTCATGGCTCTGCAGGAAGCCTCTGAGGCTTACCTGGTGGGTCTTTTCGAGGACACCAACCTGTGTGCCATTCACGCCAAGCGCGTTACCATCATGCCCAAGGACATCCAGCTGGCCCGGCGCATCCGCGGAGAGCGTGCTTAAGTCCTCTTCCTTGGGGAAAAACAAAAAGCACAACAAAACCTACCAGACATCTATAACTCGGCCCTTCTCAGGGCCAAAGAACTGTTCTGAAGATAATTTTCTTGACAATCGAAATGGTTGGTGGTAGGAGAGCGTTAATTTCGGTTACCCAAATCGACTAACGGTAAGTTGGTAACATTCGTGCAGGCACGATTGTATAGTAGGTCATCAATTCGGGAGGTGGGTGCAACAAACAAGAGCTAGTAACAAATAAAGATATAAACAATAAATAAATAAATAAATAAATAACTAAGATAAAATAAAATAAAATAAAATAAATTGTTTACATGAAATAGGCGTGCTGCAAACAAGAAATGAAGCCCAAACACACTCCAGGTATGTCACTTTGCAGTGGGTGTGAAACTACTCCACGCAGAATTTATTTATTTATTTATTTATTATGTTTCGATTTAGTCCTGTTTCTACGCCAATAGAGAATGCAGATTATTATAATTTTTTTATTATTTCCCTCTCAATACATCACTGTCGGTAACTGTCTCTTTAACATGTAACTGTGGCTCCGATGGAGCCGATTAAGTTGTAGTAGTGGGATGGCGTGTTTATTGTGCACAAGTAACCTCTTACTTGGAAGAGGTGTACTTGGTGACAGCCTTGGTGCCCTCAGACACGGCATGCTTGGCCAGTTCACCGGGCAGCAAGAGTCGGACAGCTGTCTGGATTTCCCGACTTGTAATGGTGGAGCGTTTGTTGTAGTGCGCCAGGCGGGAAGCCTCGGCAGCGATGCGCTCGAAGATGTCGTTCACGAAAGAGTTCATGATGGACATAGCTTTGGAGGAGACTCCTGTGTCGGGGTGCACTTGCTTCAGTGCCTTGTAGATGTAGATGCTGTAGCTTTCCTTCCTCCTGCGCTTCTTCTTCTTGTCACCCTTGGCAATGGCCTTCTGGGCCTTTCCAGCCTTCTTGGCAGCCTTTCCGGAAGTTTTGGGAGGCATGGCGGCACAGTTACTCGTGGCGCGGAGCGAGAGAATTGAAAACTGGCCCGACTAACTTTTCCTTATATACCGAGCGGGCCGCTCAGGATCAGACTGGCTGCAGCTACGGCTCTCTTACATTGGTTGGGTCCGCGAGACGGCCACCTGGCCTGATCCTGAGCTTGGTATAAAAGACCAAGGTGGCGGGCGGAAATTTAACTCCCATCACGAAAAGCAGCAGCAGCAACATGTCAGGACGCGGCAAGGGAGGCAAGGTGAAGGGCAAGTCAAAGTCCCGTTCTAGCAGGGCCGGACTCCAGTTCCCCGTGGGTAGGATCCACCGTCTCTTGCGTAAAGGCAACTATGCTGAGCGTGTTGGTGCAGGTGCCCCTGTGTACCTTGCAGCCGTCATGGAGTACCTGGCAGCAGAAGTGCTCGAGCTGGCCGGTAACGCCGCCCGCGACAACAAGAAGACCCGCATTATCCCGCGTCATCTTCAGCTTGCCATTCGCAATGACGAGGAGCTGAACAAGCCCCTATCTGGAGTCACCATTGCCCAAGGGGGTGTCCTTCCTAACATCCAAGCTGTGCTCCTCCCCAAGAAGACAGAGAAGAAATAAGAACCCAAGGTTCGTTCACACAAGACAACCTAACCAAACAGGCTCCTTTCGGAGCCACAGGATATCACTTAAAGAGAGAAATATACGACATCAACGTTTTGCAGGATAACACTCTGTGGAAATTGAGTGAAATTGTTTTAGAATGGTGTAGATGTGAAGGGCGGTTGTGGGGGCCTGGGGTGGGGGACTTAAACGGGACTTAGAAGGGCGCAGAAGCAGAAGCAGAAGCAGAAGCAGCAGCAGCAGCAGCAAGGGAGGCGACCTTATTTTCACTCTGGTTCATTGACAGTACACATTTACCAGCAGCATACATTGGAGTCATATTGTAATTGTAGACTAATCAGTGTGGGCTAGCTAGCTAGCTAGCCAATTTGGGATAAAGAGCAAGAATGTAATGTCCTCAATGAAGTAATGACATAGTTCAAGATACAATAAGTGAGGTGGCCTGAAGTCTTTGACAGTGTCCCATTCAATAATATAGTAGTGCGTTAAAGGTGTATCACCAAGTTTACATGCTGAGTGTTCCGGTATGGGTACAGCGTTACTAACTAGCCAGATGTGTCTGTATCCTAACCTAATTCTGGCCACGACTACATCACACAGGCAAGTTGTTTGGACACTCTTCCTAGCCCCCTTGGTCCCTGTTCACCTACCTACTGTAGCAGTAAGTAGGTACCTGTTGTAAATCGAAAGGTTGCCAATTCGTAATCAGGGAAAGTTGATTGAGCTTCTAAACTTGAACTGACATAATCCGAGGAGTGGTGATCCGAGGATCACAGACACTATCTCTCCCACTACAAATCCCTTCCTAACCTCCTGCTCCTTCCTCTGTCCTCCCCAAATTTAACCATGCTATCGCAAAGGTAATAATACAGGTAGAGACAACAACATATTTTCCTATTGTCTTATTATATATTAATAACAGAAACGCTGCCGCCATCCTGGAGGCTTTACATTGTCTCACTGTTCATTCCCTCCACAATTCTTCCTCTTACTTCTTCTTCTTCTTCCACCAATACTTTATTAACGGTGTATGTAAGTTTCACCATGTTTTGCACTCCAGCGGTAGAGCAAAGTATATTTTGTTAGCAATAAACCAAAAGCATATTTTATGGCCTAATCATCACTACATAGAACACCACCCATAAAGCATGATACTAGTAGACCACAAACTGCTATAAACACCCAAAGCATATTTTATTGCCTAATCATCCATCACTACATAGAACACCACTCATAAAGCATGATACTATTAGACCACAAACTGCTATAAACCCCGAAAATATACTATACTAGTGACTATAATTGTGTTACCCAATATTATACGAAATAATACTATAAAACATAATAATAAACACACTAATAGTGTATATTAGTTGAATGCACAATCTGATGAGAAGTCAAAAAAAACAACAACAACATAACCATAACCTATAAAGAGTGTAGAGTATTTTTGTGCAAACTATTATACTAGTAGATGGTCTAAGAGAACTGTATGTGAAGGAAAAGGTGTGCTCTCCACTCAAACTTTCTTTTTATGAAATCTCCTACTCCCCAGCTGAGCGGTACGCCCAATGGGAAACAAAACGTGGCACATAACACGCCGCCCGCCAGCTCTGGCTCGGTGAATAGGAATGAGTAATCGGGCGGAGTATAAACAACACCGCCGCCAATGTGCTCCTCCCATCTCTGAGGAAATCTGGCGGGCAACTTAGTATTATATTAGCATGTAATAATAATAACAATAATAATAATAATAATAATAATACTACTACTACTACTACTACTAATAATAATAATAATAATAATATTAATAATAATAATATTAATAATAATAACATGCAATTTCATTTTATAACACATACTAACAAAATAGTGTATAGCCTACTATACTTAACTATAATAGGTTAGGTTGCGTAGGAGGATCTAAAAAGTACAGTAGTATACACACACACACACACACACACACACACTTCGCTACTATATGCCAGACGCTCCCCCGGCTTGACACAACCACTCTCCCTGCTTACCTACCAGCCCCCCCCTTCCCACTGACTTAGTAGAAGTATTTGAAATAGCAAAACGCCTGGACAAACTAAAATTAAAACGCTCTACCACCCCCATTGACTTACCAATGAAACACTTCAAGGAGTTCTCCCCGGAGCTTGCTAAACCCCTATGCTCCATCATCAATGCTTCTCTCAGTCAAGCCAGATGCCCAGCTGACTGGAAGACCTCTTATGTATCACCAGTGCCCAAGTCAACCAGCCCACAATCCTTAAATCAGCTACGACCTATTGCAATCACCCCAATACCCAGCCTAATCTGTGAAAGTTTTGTGTTCGACTGGCTGGGCTTTTGCTGATATTGCAGGAGTCGTAGTAGACCCTCAGCAATTTGGCAACATGAAAACTTCCTCCACCACTGACTGTCTTGTCAGCTTTCTCGATTACATATACCGCCATCTCGAGAAACGAAAAACGTCTGTAGCTGTCGCCTTCATTGATTTCACTAAAGCGTTCGACCTAGTCGACCACAATATAATCATCAACAAAGCTATTGACCTCGGGCTTCGGAGAAGTCTTATTATACCATGGCTTACAGACTTCCTCAGTGACCGACGCCAAGCTGTACGCTTCCGAGGGGCTGGCTGTCTCCACCTTTCAGGCACTCACCTGTGGCGTCCCCCAAGGCACCAAGATGGGACCACTCTGCTGCCTTATGCTCATCAATGATGCCCTAAGAGAAACCAACCCCTGCTCGCTGGAAATATGTCGACGACTCCACCATTGGGATCAGCGTCAACAATTCTGCTCCAAACTATACCGCCCTTCAGGATTTATTGAACAGTCTCCAAAACTGGGCCACCAACAACCATGTCACCATCAACCATACCAAAACCATGGTTATGCACATCAAACTCTCCTCCGACATTGTCCCACCTCCTTCCATTACTCTAGGTCCGAACACACTCCAGGTTTTAGATTCCACGAAGCTCCTCGGCGTCACCATAGACAACAAACTAAATTAGAAACCACACGTCAGTGAAGTTATCAAATCCTCCAGTTTCCGTCTCCACCTCCTACGCCGACTCAAGTCCCTCGGTGTTCCTGCACACGAGCTCCTCAGTGTTTACACAACATTCATACTTCCCAAGCTCACCTGGTCTTCTTCCCTAAATGCCACACAACGTAAACACCTAGAAAAAGTGCAAAAGAGGCCATGCAAGATTATTCTCTACCCTTCCTACTCCACATATCAAGAAGCGCTCAACACACTGACCGACCCTTTAGACTCTCACTGACCATCACCACGACCTCATCTGCAAATTTGGTAAGAAGCTTCTACACCATCCCCGACACCGGCTCCTACTACCACCTGAGATCCCTAGTCCGAGAATTGCTCTTCGACACCACAACCGCATCCAGCCCATACGTGCACGAACTGATCTCTCTAAGAACAGCCCAGTCCCAACCATTGTAAAAATTATCGATAACTTGTAATAAATCAGTGTACTCACTCCCAGTAAACACTACTCCTTGCACTGTCACTATGTTGAAATGAACTGTAGTTTGAGCTTTTCCCCAGCTAGTTATTATATGTCTTATTTGTGTCACTCATGTTACTTGTATATTATTTGTAATTCGTAACCCATTCCCCAAATATGTAACTGTATATTTTCAGCCTTCTGGCTGCCAAGCTCTTTCAATAAACCTTTAATTATTATTATTATTATTATTATTTATATGTTGGCCCATACCAACTCACTCCCCTGAACCCTCCTCCCCACCGGACTATCAACAAGTTCTTGCCATAAGGTACTATCTCATTTGGCAAAGGAATGGAACCAGTGATGAATAGTGGTGAACAGTGCTTAACTCAGTGAAAAACAACTCGCCAGTTGAGTCTTACCCAAGCTAGCTAACCAGCTTCACACAGTGAGGTCCCAGGTACCCAGTTATACTTCCCCTGAGACTCCACGATAGAGAGGCCTGGGACCACACCTCACCCACTTGAATGAGTGAGTCATGTCGACCACGTGGTGTCCCCAAGATGCTACGACACCACGTAGTGAATGTTTTGCTACAGCATCATCATGTGAATTTCCTCATAACACCATCTGTGAGGTAACTGCTACATCATCAGGCCCCTCATAACGCCATCTGTGAGGGAGTTACTACACTACGTGTCTGGTGTTCAACATCTCACCTTACATGATCTACGCGTGCAAACATTAATCTGTATGTTCACTGTGTGCTCCTTCACCTTTCTCTAATGAGGGCTTTTGTTAAACCACCAATTTATGATGTACTAAGTCATTTGTGTCCAATGTATACTTTCGAAAAGCCCTTGTTTGGGGAAGGTAGGAGAGAGTAGTCGTCATTATTGTCCAAGCCACATTATTTATTTCTATATATAAGTAATGCAGGCTGGTTTTTAAATACCTCAATCCCCTAACGGTGCCGTTTGTATATTAAGAAATACCGAAGCCATACAGTACAACACCAGCGAATATGAAGTATCACTGTAACCGGCAACTGTTACTCACTCATACCTACATACATATAGAGAGTCTTTACAGAATGATAGCAGACACGAGGAAGACGAACAACAAGAGGAGAAGAGTTAGAAGAAAATCAACTTCAAGCTAAGAAGAAGAATACCAAGACATTTCCTCCAAACAAGAAAACAACACACACAATCAAGCCGACCAAACACTGAGAAACCATGGCGGAACCCAACATGCACCGGACGCTTGACCTGACTCTATCCTGCCGCATCCAGGCGAGTTGCTGCTTAAAGTCCCTCACGCAAGCGCTGTTTAGCCACTGCACCTATTCTATCCTCCTAAAATTCACTTCAATCCCCCCTGCCACTAGCATGTTATGTATGTATGTATGTATGTATGAATGAATGATAACTGCAACTTTGCGTATTAAAACTCATTACTCTTACCGAAGTAATATAGTGCGTGGTTATGTTATGTCATGTTAGGATAGATTATAAACTACATTGGGTTACATTTCGTGAGGTTCGGTGACGCTACAGGAAGTTAGGTGAGGTACCTGGAGGTTAGGTGAATGTTGACTGACTGACTGACAATTATTAGGAAGTGGTTCCAACACGTTCACGCACAACCTATACTCATACCACAAGTCCAGAATTAGAGAGGATCATGTTATTGGATATATTTTCAACGATTTACTCAGTGTCTAACCAACTCTTTAGCGATTTAAATGTGGACCTAAAATTAGGTCCGTATATTTGTTTGTCGTGGTGGTGGTGGTGGTGGTGGTGGTGTGCGCCCGTCCATCAGGTTGATTAACCACCAAAACCATAAAGGGTGCGGCCCTGCCGTTTCAGGGCATACACCACATCCATGGCGGTGACGGTCTTCCTTTTTGCGTGCTCGGTGTAGGTGACGGCGTCACGGATGACGTTCTCCAGAAACACCTTGAGGACGCCGCGGGTCTCCTCGTAGATGAGGCCGGATATACGTTTAACACCTCCACGCCGAGCTAGACGACGAATGGCGGGCTTGGTGATACCCTGGATGTTGTCACGAAGCACCTTACGATGACGCTTGGCGCCACCCTTTCCAAGTCCCTTGCCTCCTTTGCCTCGTCCAGTCATGTTGTTGTGGTTGCTACTACAGGTGGTCCTGGTGTGGCTTCGCCGAATCGAATCGAAAAATGCTAGTGACAGGGGGGAAGGAGGTTCAGGAGAAGAATAAAGGGAGGATTGAAGTGAATTTTAGGAGGAGAGAACAGATGCAGTGGCTAAACACCGCTTGCGTGAGGGATTATAAGATGGGGGCAGCAGCAACAACCCGGCTGGACGCGGCAGGGAGGCGACAAGACAAGGCCAGGCTAGCGTCAGGTCAAGCGTCAGGTCAAGCGTCAGGTCAAGCGTCAGGTCAGGCGTCAGGTGCGTGTTGGGTTGGGCAATGGATGTTCAGTGCTTGGTCGGCTTGATTGTGTTTTGGTTTCTTGTGTGGAGGGGATGTCTTGGTCTTCTTAGCTTGATGTCGATTTTCTTCTCTCTCTCCTTCTCTTCTTGCTCTCTTGAATTGTCCATTCGTTTGTGTTTGGGTCTTCTTGTTCGTCTTCCTCGTATTTTAAGTCCTCATAGGTGTGGAAGAATTCAGAGAGGGAGAGGTTGACCACGTGGGCTTCAGCACCACTGGCCGCGTGGGCTTCAGCACCACGGGCCACGTGGTGTTCTTGGTTCTGTGTGGTGGGCTGCTTCTGTTGAGTTTTCTTTCTTGGTTTTTCTTTACTGCTGGTTTTTTCTTTTCTTGGGAGCGTACAGCAAGGAGGGCCTCTTTGTAGCTCAGTTTTTTCTCAAGACGAGCCTTGGCTACCCTGCATTCCTCCTTCCATCTGGGGCAGGTCCGGTCGGCGGAGGAGTGTGGGCCACCACAGGCAACGCATTTTTTCTCTGTGTTGGGGCAGGCCGTGTAGCGGTGTCCAGGGCTGCCACACATGGAGCAGGTGTCTTCCTGCGCCTCACACTTGTTTACAGTGTGTCCATAGTGCTGGCATTTGTAACACCGTTTCGGTCTGCAGTAGGGCTTGACTGGCATAGTTACCCACGCCAGTTGAGCTTCCTTGGGTAGGGTGGAGTGGTGTCCGATGAGGGCAGTGGTGTCGGACAGCTTCTTCACAACTTGGAGCTGCTGCTCCTTGAGGAGCTCACTCAGCTCTGCTTTGTCCATGTGGGCAATTTCGGCGTGGGAGATTACACCCAGCTTCAAGTTGTCCCACATGAAGGCAAACATTTTAAAAGGAATGCCGTTGATGTCTGGGATCTCCGCGAGTTGAGCGGGCATGCCCATCTCGGCGAAGGTGATCTTGATGTCACCATGGAGCTTTAGGCGTTCTACCTTGGTGACCCCCACGATCCCATTAGCTTCGAAAAACTTCTGGAGAACTAGGAGGTTTAGTTTCTTGGGGCAGGTCGGCGTGTCCGGACGTATCCGCGCCACGTTAACAAACTCGTATCCGTTCATGGTGAGGGAGAGAGAGTGGCTTCGCCCACGGTTTGGTGGGAGTAGGTGGCGTGCTGTGGACGCAGCGGTAGTATCGTTCATCCAAGGCCGTCCCTCCCTCTTGGAGGTGGGGCGTAGCTTGCGGATGACGCATGCGGCACTCGTGGCCAATGAGGTGGCCACTGAGGTGGAGAATGTCTGTATATAAGCCCGCCCGCCTGCCGGGCCGCCCGTATTGACTATTTCGTCGTCGAGATGGCCCGTACTAAACAGACTGCCCGCAAGTCCACTGGAGGCAAGGCTCCACGGAAGCAGCTTGCCACCAAGGCAGCTCGCAAGTCCGCCCCAGCCACCGGTGGTGTCAAGAAGCCCCATCGTTACAGGCCCGGAACCGTCGCCCTTCGTGAGATCCGTCGTTACCAGAAGAGCACAGAGCTACTCATCAGGAAGCTGCCCTTCCAGCGCCTGGTGCGTGAGATCGCCCAGGATTTCAAGACTGACCTGCGCTTCCAGTCGTCTGCCGTCATGGCTCTGCAGGAAGCCTCTGAGGCTTACCTGGTGGGTCTTTTCGAGGACACCAACCTGTGTGCCATTCACGCCAAGCGCGTTACCATCATGCCCCAGGACATCCAGCTGGCCCGGCGCATCCGCGGAGAGCGTGCTTAAGTCCTCTTCCTTGGGGACAAACAAAAAGCACAACAAAACCTACCAGACATCTATAACTCGGCCCTTCTCAGGGCCAAAGAACTGTTCTGAAGATAATTTTCTTGACAATCGAAATGGTTGGTGGTAGGAGAGCGTTAATTTCGGTTACCCAAATCGCCTAACGGTAAGTTGGTAACATTCGTGCAGGCACGATTGTATAGTAGGTCATCAATTCGGGAGGTGGGTGCAACAAACAAGAGCTAGTAACAAATAAAGATATAAACAATAAATAAATAAATAAATAAATAACTAAGATAAAATAAAATAAAATAAAATAAAATAAATTGTTTACATGAAATAGGCGTGCTGCAAACAAGAAATGAAGCCCAAACACACTCCAGGTATGTCACTTTGCAGTGGGTGTGAAACTACTCCACGCAGAATTTATTTATTTATTTATTTATTATGTTTCGATTTAGTCCTGTTTCTACGCCAATAGAGAATGCAGATTATTATAATTTTTTTATTATTTCCCTCTCAATACATCACTGTCGGTAACTGTCTCTTTAACATGTAACTGTGGCTCCGATGGAGCCGATTAAGTTGTAGTAGTGGGATGGCGTGTTTATTGTGCACAAGTAACCTCTTACTTGGAAGAGGTGTACTTGGTGACAGCCTTGGTGCCCTCAGACACGGCATGCTTGGCCAGTTCACCGGGCAGCAAGAGTCGGACAGCTGTCTGGATTTCCCGACTTGTAATGGTGGAGCGTTTGTTGTAGTGCGCCAGGCAGGAAGCCTCGGCAGCGATGCGCTCGAAGATGTCGTTCACGAAAGAGTTCATGATGGACATAGCTTTGGAGGAGACTCCTGTGTCGGGGTGCACTTGCTTCAGTACCTTGTAGATGTAGATGCTGTAGCTTTCCTTCCTCCTGCGCTTCTTCTTCTTGTCACCCTTGGCAATGGCCTTCTGGGCCTTTCCAGCCTTCTTGGCAGCCTTTCCGGAAGTTTTGGGAGGCATGGCGGCACAGTTACTCGTGGCGCGGAGCGAGAGAATTGAAAACTGATGATGATGATGATTATATGGAGAGAAGAGAGCAGTGGCTCTGAGAGTGGGAGAAGGGTATAGTACAAGGTAAAGTTTAGAAGTGGGAAGTAGAGGAGAAGGTTAACAGCAGGTGGGCTATCCACCTTGCGGAGACGAGTTTTTTTTGTCTACCGTAACTGTGCTGCGTTGAGAGGTTCTTGGGGTTAGGGAAGGCCGGTCTCAGCCAAGCTAAGCTAGGTTGTTCTAAGTTGTCCTGAGGGCATATTTTGTTAGGGGGGGTCTCTCCAGGTCCTTGTGGCACTGGAGGGATGATCCCCATCTTTTAGTTATTTTTATTTTTATTTCTTATTGTTATTTTGTTGTTATTTTGTATATAGAGGCTCTGGTTCTTCGTTATCATTTTTCCTGCTTCTAGGCCACCATCCGTGCGATGTGTTGTTGGTTTCCTCAATTAGTTGGTTTAGTATGGGATCCTGTTCTTGCTCGATTTTTTCCCATATTACATTTGCTTGGGTGTGTATTCTGATGTTGAGTGGGTCTATGCCGTGTTCTGTGTGTATGTCTTGTACTGTTTGTGTGTATGGTGGTTGGTGTTTTGCCGCTCTTCTGAGGGCTATATTTTGCACTGCTTGATATTTGAGTTGATTGGTTCTTGAGATTGTGTTCAGAGGTATCGGGGGGTATTCTAAGTGTGGTCTGATCAGTGCTTTGTATAGGTGCAATTGCGTGTTGGTTTCCAATTGGCGGAATCTTTTGAGCTTAGTAAGTTGTGATCTTGCCTTAGCTAATCTTTCGTTAATGTGGGGTGTTATTCCACATCTGGATATCTTGAGTCCTAATGTTTTTCCCTTGGCAGCGTATGGTATTTGTTGGTTGTTAACAATAATAGGGAATGGTTTTGTTTTTGCGATGTGAATTATTTGGAGTTTTTGTACATTGGTTTTTATCTTCCATTTACGTTCATAGTCGTTTATTACCTCTATTTCTCTGCATGTTCTAATAGCCATCATTTGTTTGGACTTTCCCGGGTACCTGACTATCTGTGTTACATCGTCTGCGTAAGCGATGTATTCTGATTGACGTGGTTGCGGCATATCTGCCGTGTATACAGT
>NW_024725285.1:0-7890 GCF_018991925.1 Homarus americanus | reverse complement strand
GTTATTAGTGTGCCCTGAAGAATGCAGTGATGGCTAGGGAAACACTGAGTAACACTGAGTCCGTTTATTGTGGATGAGAGAAATACAAGTGGTGACCAGCGTGTGCCAAGCACGGCTCACACAGTCAGACTGAGGCTGCCTTGCCATATGGCAGCCTCGGGGCAATGTTGCCACATAACGTGCAGTGTTGCCACGTGATGATATATATAAATGCTACTCGGCACAGTAGCTTATATACAGGGTTGCTACTCGGCGCAGTAGCTTATATACAGGGTTGCTACTCGGCACAGTAGCTTATATACAGGGTTGCTACTCGGCACAGTAGCTTATATACATAACCTACATCTCCCTCCCCCCTCACGCTCATAGTCTTTGTCTTGAGCGGACTTCTTAGTCCTAAGTCGCTCCGAGCGTCGAGGTGCACTGTGGGGCGGATCCTCGTGAGGTGTAGGTGACTCGTCCTCGGTCAGGGGGCCAGCAGCAGGGGGTGGGACTGGCCGGAGGAAGCGGCGGTTCCTCCACCAGACACGGCCGCTCGGCATCCTGACCTTGTAGTCCCGCGACTGGCTGACGCCCATCACTATGCCCACCTTGTCCCAACGTGTCGTCGTCGGGTCCTGGACGCGGACAAGGGCACCAATCTCCACTGGCTGAAGAGGGCGGGCACGGTCGTCATACCGAGCCTTGGCGTCCTGGGCACGTGAAGCGGCGCGGCGGTCGCAGCTCTCGGCTTTGGTCTGCCAGTCCTTCGCAAAGGCCTTGGCGTGTGTAGGAACGCAAGAGCGGAGAGGGTGACCATACAGGATCTGGGCAGGGGAGCCTCCTGTGTGGGTGGGAGTGGACGCGGGTTCTGGGCAGCTCTGTGCGGCGGCGCCAGGCGCGTCGCTCGTTGATTCACGCACCCTGCTGGCAGTGTACCGAGCAGCTGGGATCTGTTCGGGAAAGTCTCTGGGCACCACGCCTAACTCCTTGCAGTGCTCCCACGACAACAAGGGTGTAGCGAGAGTAGGCCGCACGTCGATCCATCCGTGACACGACCTGTCGCCGTAGGTGATCTCTGCCTGAAAGGAGCCCACAGCGTCCAGCATCTGGGAACCGTCCGCATTGTAGTGCAGCAGCTGCGGCGGTGGTCCCAGGCCGCGTTTGGTGAGGCCCAGTTTCTGGAGGTGCTTCAACCCAATCACCGTAGTATCGGCGCCGGTGTCCGGTATCACCTCGATGTGACCCGACACATCACCGTGTGTGACGGCAACGCGGATAGTAGGGGAAGGGGTAGCCCTGGGGCGTGTGGTCGATTCCACCCTCCTGATGTGACTCCGCTGCTGCTTGGGGCTGCGTGTGAACCACCCCGAGGGAAGTGCGCTGCTGTCCTCCTCGTCTCGGGCTTTTGGGCTTGGGTTGGCGGCAGCACTTGTTGTAGTGTCCATAGCGACCGCAGGCCTGACACTTGTGGCCTCGTGCAGGGCACCTGTCTGTGTTAGACCAGTGGCCCTTACGGTCACATCCACGACACAGTGCGTCGGCGGCCGGGCAAGTCTTGGGGTTGTGCTGCTTTCCACAGCTGCCACAGGAAGCACTAGGCGGAGGCGTGGAAGAACGTGTGGCAGCCTTCGCGTTGTTGGCCGCCTTCTTATCCTTCTTGTATTGTGAGATAGCTCTCACAGCAGGTGGGGCCCGTAAGGCAGAGGTGGCGGACTTAGTGGCCTCGTATGACCGACATTCAGTCACTACCACCTGGAGTGTGGAGGAAGCGTCCAGGGGGATGAGTCGCTGCATCAACTCTTCGTGCCTGACACCTGTCAAGATCCCGTGCTTGATCCAGGCTTCCTCACATTCCCGGCTGTGCGCCTTGCAGACGTCGATCTCCTCTGACAAACTCTTCAAACGTACAAAAAAATCGTCAAAGGATTCGTTCTCCGCCTGCTTGCAGCTGGTAAAGGCACGGCGACGCAAAGCCTCGTTGTTCCGACCCTTAACATGCTCCTGTAGAAGGTCGAGCACATCCGTCACTGAAGAGGTAGAGTCGGGAGGCACGTGCAACGTGTGCTCCAAAACTCTCTGGGTCTCCAGCGACAAACACATCCGCAGTTGGATGAGCTGTTTGTTTGGAGGCATGCTGTCAAGGTCCACCATCGTGGAGTAATCTGTCCAACGCCGCCTCCACTCACGAAAAAGCTGAAACGTGACGTCTGGTGAGAGGGCGGGTGGGGGTTGAACAGATGCCTTGGGAGCTGTTGGGGTAGCAAGAGTACCTGGAGGATGCTGGTGTGGTGGAGGAGGGAGTGTACTGGCGCCTTGAAGCGCGCTACCTGCAAGTGAGGGAGGGTGGGTTAGCGCCAGGGTCGCCAATAGCGCCTCAAAACGCAACTTTTCCTCCTCTCTTCGTGTCTCCTCCCTCTGAAGTTCCATCTCTCTGCGTCTCTCGTCCCGGTCGTCCATCCACTTCAGAATTGTGGCGATGTCCGTCACTGGAGGTGGAGGATGAGAGTCTGCGCCCGGTGGAGGGGAAGGTGGTGGGGAGTCGTGTCTCCCATCTTGACGTCCCTTCTTACCTCCCATCTTTGTGTGTGCGTGGACTGCACTGTTTAATATATAAAGTGGCGCCTCAACAGCTCGAACCACATATATAAGACATAAACAGCGCAAAATCACGCTTATGGTCCAGGTCCACTGTTCTGTCCGTGAGTGAGTGAGTGCGTGTGTGTGTGTGTCTGAGAGAGCGGAGGGAGCGTGGACAGCTGCGTGGTCCGGCAAGACCGTCAGTGTCCCTCGGATGTCGCACGAGAAGGGTGTGCGCCTGCGTGCTCCGTGGGTACCACAAAAAAGCAGGCCAATGCTCAACTTAGCTCTAGACACACACTAATACACTGACACTAACACTGCCACCGTCACTAAAACGCACTGTGACGGCGCAACACTGCACATCGCGGCGAAACACAGCGCAACACAACACAACACAACACACTGAGTCGACGCGCATCACCGGCAGACGTAACTGTCGGCATTGTTCACGCACTTTGTAAGTCCACAGATCCTACTCACTGCGCCATGAAGGTTACTAGTGTGCCCTGAAGAGTGCAGTGATGGCTAGGGAAACACTGAGTAACACTGAGTCCGTTTATTGTGGATGAGAGAAATACAAGTGGTGACCAGCGTGTGCCAAGCACGGCTCACACAGTCAGACTGAGGCGCCTTGTCATATGGCAGCCTCGGGGCAATGTTGCCACATAACACGTGCAGTGTTGCCACGTGATTATATATATAAATGCTACTCAGCACAGTAGCTTATGTACAGGGTTGCTACTCGGCACAGTAGCTTATATACATAACCTACAATGATGATATTTGGTAACTTGTTCCATTCATCCACAACTCTGTTTCCAAACCAGTGCTTACCTATTTCACGCCTAAATCTAAATTTGTCTAATTTAAAACCATTGTTACGAGTTCGCTCCTGGTTGGATAGTTTGAGTACCTTTGTAATGTCCCCTTTGTTTAGCCCTGACTTCCACTTATACACCTCTATCAGGTCGCCCCTCGCTCTACGTCTCTCGAGGGAGTGCAAATTAAGATGCTTTAGCCTGTCTCTATATTCAAGGTTCCTAATGCCCGGGATTAGTCTTGTCATTCTCCTCTGAATTTTTTCCAAGGATTCTATATCCATTCTGTAATACGGTGACCAGAACTGAACTGCGTAGTCCAGGTGTGGTCTCACAAGAGCAAGATACAGTTTTAGGATGACCTCGCTAGTCTTGTAACTAACACTCCTTTGTATGAACCCAAGTACTTTATTGGCCTTGTTACGAGCAAACACATTGTTTACTTGGCTTAAGGTTCCTATAATTACTCCTAAATCTCTCTCGCAGTCGTATTTCTCTAACCAATAGTTGTTCATCTGGTATCTGGTTCCCTGTTTACATTTCCTATGCTAGTGCTACATTTGTTTCGTTGAATTTCATCTGCCATTTTTCAGACCATTCGAAAAATTTGTTTAGATCTTCCTGTAGTTTTGCCGAGTCCTCGTCAGATTTGATAACACGTCCTATTTTAGTGTCATCAACAAATTTACTTATGTTGCTGTCAATGCCGATATCTATGTCGTTTATGTATATAATAAATAATAATGGTCCAAGTACTGAGCCTTGGGGAACTCCACTTGTGACGTTGCTCACTCGCTGTTTCCTGTCCTGTAACCACGCCCTAATCCATTTAAGGATGTCACCTTTGATGCCATGAGCTTCTACCTTTCTAATTAGTCTTTCGTGGGGGCCTCTGTCGAAGGCTTTGCTAAAGTCGCGATATACCACATCATAATTGTGCCCCTCGTCCACCGATTTGAAAACTGATGAAAAGAATTAATAGATTAGTTAGACAAGAACGTCCGCTTGAAGCCATGCTGGGAATCATTGATTAATCTGTGCTTCTCAGGTGATTTTAATAGAGTTTGAAATGATTGCTTCCAGTAATTTGCCTACTATTGATGTTAGACTGATTGGGCGGTAGTTAGAGGACAGTGATCTATCCCCTTCTTGAAAATCAGTATTACATTCGCTATCCTCCAGGATTCTGGTGCTTCACCTGTTTTTAATGACATGTTAAACAACTTTGCTAAATACTAAGCTCTTCCTTACATTCTTTAATACTCTGAAATATCTCATCGGGACCAGGTGACTTATTAGGCTTTAGTTTGTTTATTTGCTTACTAACATCGTTACTAGTCACTACTATCTCACTTAATTTGTTTTCTTCACTATCTCTGAATAGAGTTGGTGCCTCGGTATCATGTTTAAATTTTCGGTGGTGAAAAAAAAATATTTATTCAAATTATTGCTCATTTCTCCGTCGTTATCAGTGAGCTTGTCGAAAGTCTGACCGAGTTTTATGTTTGTTATAAGGTTCATTTTTTTGATCTATGTTTTTATAACAACTTGTTTGTACGCAAGATATATTATCACTATAATTCAAAAAACAAAACTAGGAACGTATTAAAGACAAGGCAAGTGGCGCGTCCCTCTATCCTGGGTCACTATTGTGACTGCCACCAGCCGACCACCAGCCAATTATCGCTCTTGTCGCTTTTCCGCCAAGAGATGTGGCTTTGTGGCCGTGGGAGGATAGAGGTGGGAAGAAGTGGAAGATCGGGAAAGTGTGGAGGGAAATAGGAAGAAAGTACAGGGAGAGGGGGGGGAATTGAAGCGGCGTCAGCGGTTTGTGGTGTTGGTAGAATGAGACCCTGGAATGGTAGTGGCCTTTGAAGGGCAGGTGTTGATGCTCCCAAATTATTTAATATACAACGTTAGAAGACAAACTTACAAAATTGACAACGAAAGATCTTCACAGCTCCAAAGTTGTGAATTTTTAAAGAAGGTATTTTACAAGAATGACTGGCTACAAGCAGAGAATTGTTCACTCAAGCACTCGAGAAACTGAATAGGTTACAGCACAAGCCAATAAAACCAAATCTTCCTAATACTTGAAAACTCGGCGACTGAAAATCTGTTCTGGCACTGTACATACTTTAAAATTACCACACAACACTCTGTCTTACCACCAACACTCGTCTTACCACACAACACTCACCTACATACAAGGCTCACCTCACAACACAACGCTCACCTCACCACACACAACGCTCACACCACACCACCTCACCACACAACGCTTACACCACACACCGCTCAACTTCAACACAACACCACACAACGCTCACAACACTCACCTCACCACAACACCACACCACTCACCTCACCACACACACAACGCACACCTTCACACCTACACGCTCACCACACACACACCTCACGCTCACCTCACCACACAACGCTCACCTCACCACACAACGCTCACCTCACACGCTCACACACAACCACCACACAACGCCACCACACACACACTCACACACACAACGCTCACCTCACCACACACACCTCACACACACACACACAACACTCACCTCACCACC
The DNA here is from genome assembly GCF_018991925.1 of Homarus americanus. Classification (NCBI taxonomy): domain Eukaryota; kingdom Metazoa; phylum Arthropoda; class Malacostraca; order Decapoda; family Nephropidae; genus Homarus; species Homarus americanus. The sequence continues at coordinate 1,928 of NW_024725285.1, read as the reverse complement.
AACGCTCACCTCACCACACAACACTCACCACCACACAACACTCACACCACACAACACTCCCAACCTCACCACCACACTCCTCACCACACAACGCTCACCTCACACAACGCTCACCTCACCACACAACACTCACCTCACCAACACCACACAACGCTCATCACCACACACAACACTCACCTCACCACACACACGCCAGCTCACCTCACACACACACCTCACACACCACACACACACTCACCTCACCACACAACACTTCCTCACACACACAATGCTCACACAATGCTCACCACACACACAACGCTCACCTCACCACACAACACTCACCTCCACCACAACACTCACCACACAACGCTCACCTCACCACACAACACCCACCCACCACTCACTCACCACAACACTCACCACCACACAACCTCACCTCACCACACAACACTCACTGCACCACACAACGCTCACCTCACCACACACGCTCACCTCACCACACAACGCTCACCGCACCACACAACGCTCACCACACCACAACAACTCACCACACAACACTCACCCACTCACCTCACCACACAACACTCACCTCACCACCACACAACGCTCACCCCACACCACACACGCTCACCTCACCACACAATGCTCACCTTACAAGACAATGCTCACCTTACAAGACAATGCTCACCTCACCACACAACACTCACCTTACCGCACAACGCTCGTCTTACAAATAAGGCTCACCTTACCACACAACTCACACACAACGCTCACACCACACAACACTCACCTCCACACAACGCTCACCTCACCACACAACGCTCATCCACCACCACACTCACCTCACACACCTCACCTCACCACAATGCTCACCTTACAAGACAATGCTCACCTTCACCACACAACACTCACCTCACCACAGAGCGCTCACCTCACCACACAACGCTCACCTCACCACACAACGCTCACCTTACCACACAACACTCACCTCACCACAGAGCGCTCACCTCACCACACAACGCTCACCTCACCACACATCGCTCACCTCACCACACATCGCTCACCTCACCACACAATGCTCACCTTACAAGACAATGCTCACCTCACCATCTAAAACTAGCCTTCATTTCATGATATTTTTCATGATTGCCAATTTTTTTTATTAAACTATCATGCAGAGTACCCTCAAGAACATAGATCAGATCATACTATGAGACCATTAAAGTTAACATCATTCAATAGTCACCATTAAACAAAACTACCATGCATTTCAATGCCACTTAATCTAGTTAAGCCTAGAATATTTACCTTTAAGCTTGAAACCACTGTATAGAAAACTGTGTAACTCCTTCACGACTGGATGCTACATTTGATATTTTATTTGGCTAACGCCAGACGATTATATTCAGCAGAGAGTTCCTTTACACAAGGGGTTAAAGAACCTCGAGCACTGATGAGAAGTTCACTAATTTGGAGATGGCTTTTAAGTAAATGAGGGTAAGGCTCACTGTCAATAATTGTGAGCAGTCTGGGTTAATCAAATACTCACTCTATCCCTTAAAGCTGCGGTGGTAGTTATGTATCAGTGCGAGGCGAGGGTAAGCGCTCGGTCTGACAGGGCAGCTAGTCTTGTATAACATGTGTAGTAGCTCAACTGAATCTTGTGGATCTTATGATACGTGTGAGTTTGTGTAACGAAATTTTTACGCGGTAATTCTATGATCAAGAATGTTGACCATAATATGTATTTGACTTTGCCATGTTCCCAGGATATTCATAATCTAAGTCCAAGAAAAAAAGTCTTACCAATAAGTCCTCTGTTGAAAACTGTTTCTGCTTCAACTACACTGCGGCCATCACACACACTCAAACAAACTATAAATATATATATATATATATATATATATATATATATATATATATATATATATATATATATATATATA
>NW_024725284.1:0-16255 GCF_018991925.1 Homarus americanus | reverse complement strand
CCATGAAGTACTGTAAGGTGATGTCTCGGGTTCCTCACAGTTATGTTATGATGCCAATTACTATGAAACTGTAGAAGATACGAGTCAGAGTTTAGGTAATGATTCATTGTTGGTCTTGTGTTAAATATCAGTACGAGATTAATTAATTACATATAGTTTACTTTATCGGTATTCACTTTGGATATTTTACAGGTGGAAACATATTTCTTCTTTCACCGTTATATACGGTTAGTTACATAGTGTGTGTGTGTGTGTGTGTGTAAGTAAAAGAGAGAGAGAGAGAGAGAGAGAGAGAGAGAGAGAGAGAGAGATCACAAACATGACACATCTGCCACACGAAATAATGACAGTGACACACGGACTAACTGACGTATTGAAACAGACACACAGTGTCATTTAGGCTGAAAACGGACTTACTCACAAATGGACACAATGGCACACGGACACAGAAAGAACTAAATTAACATATAGTAACCCTGACACATAGACACATGGACACAGACATACAGTAGTGGTTAATCCGTTGAGAGATGGTGAAATGACTCTGTCTGTCTGTCTGTGACAAGAGACTGTGACAAGAATGAGCTCAGCGTCATCTTGATGTCTGTCATTTCTGCCAATCTTCCGTGCCTGTCTGTCTGTCTCTCTGTCCGTTTGCCTGCCCCGCCTAGCCCTGCCTGCTTGCTTGCCTGTGTGAAGTCGTAAGTCTTGTCAGCTCTACAAGTCTTCGGCTTTAAATTCAATTCTGATGAAACTTGGCAGGAATGTACTTGTGCGCGAGATGGCGGATGTAATTGTTTTTCCTCGCCGCATGTGTGGGCGATCTCTGTGCGTTCATTTGTCCTTGCATCCGTCTGTGCGTTCATTCGTCTTTGCATCCGTCTGTGCGTCCGTTTGTGTATCCATCCGTCCATTCGACCGTCCTTTCTACCGCGCGTTCGACAATAATGAACGCAAAAGGAAAAAAAATCGACGTTACCGTGTTCACACACGCTGAATAAATGTTGTCTGTTCATAGAAGTTAAGCTGTAATAGATAAAAACCTTATAAAGTTTATATGGTAGAGGCGTCGCGACAACACTGCGGGATTGACCATCACAGTCCAACTGGTCTAGAGTTCAATGCCGTGTTTGTCAGGGGCGCTTCTTTTTTATGTGTTAAAGTTTAAGTTGGTGACCATCTGTACTGTATGAAGGATGATGACCTTTCACTTAATTACCAGTATCTTGTAATTACCATTATTCTGGTCGTACAGTAGGATTTTACCAAATGAAAAAATCGCCCAATAGGATTTTTATTATAACGAAAAATGGTCACTTGGTATGTTTTAACAATGAATATTCCTTCACGTACAGTAGGCTTGGTTGTCAGGTTATGATTTGTGAGTTGGGATTTATTTCTACTGTACAGTGTGTCCGGTGAGGTTATGTGTAGAGGAGATCTGTCAATGGGATTGTGCCATGTGAGATTCGTGTCAGTGTGTCTCAGTGTACTATTCAAGAGACCCATGTGAACCCTTCACACATTAACTGGGTCAATGAGGCAATTGGTCTGATAACTGAGAGAGAGAAAGAGAGAGAGAGAGAGCCTTCATTTGTGTGTACATGTATTTTATTCCACTGTTCTGGGAAGACAGAGAAAGATGGAGGCGTGACTTGTAGTGAGGGTAAGAGACTTGAATATCTCTCTCTCCCTCCTCCCTCTTCCCTTCCCTCTCCTTCCTCCGTTCCTCCTATCTACCTTGCTTTTTTCCTCTCATTTCCTTTTTCCCTTTTTCTTTTCTCCCTCTCTTTATCCTCCCCATTCATCCCCTCTCTCTTTCCTTCTTCTTCCTCTCTTCCCTCTTCTCTTCTCCCTCCTTCTTCTTCCTCTCTTCCCTCTTCTCTCCTCCCTCATCCTTCCCCCTTCTCATACCTCTCCCTCTCCCTCTCCCACTCCATCCCTGTTTTCTACCTCACCCCACCTCTTCCCTCTCCCTTCCTTCACCCTCCCCTCCCCACCTATTTTACACCCCCTTGGTCCTCGGGGTGTTTTCATGCACACAGTTCCTCAGAATCGTTCACGTTTCAGTGATTTTTATTTTATTACACGGATTTTTTTTAGACTCGCTCCCCACCTCCCTATTTCTCTGGCTGTATTCTGACAGAGTTGCCTGGTCTCTCTCTCTCTCTCTCTCTCTCTCTCTCTCTCTCTCTCTCTCTCTGTATGTCTGTGTTTGTCTTTATGTTGATCATTGTTTCCCTGTTTATCTCTCTCTCATATTGTATCTCTTATTGTTTGTTAGCTTTATCTATATTTATCTTTTTCTGTTTATCTCTGTTTATCTTTATTATCTTTTTGTCTGTCGTTGCTTTTTCTCTCGTTCTCGTCTTTTCTCTCTTTATCACACACACACACAGACACGCGCACGCACACACACACAAGAGGAGCGAAGGTCATAGTACGTCTTGGTGTGTGTAGTAGTAATTACCATTGAACATAGGAGAATAAAACTATTATTTCCTTTAATTTTATTCATTCAGAAACAACGGATAACTTGAAGAATCAATCCACCACCCTGACGCTAACTTGAGGTTAGGTTCGGTTAATGCTCAGGTGAAATAAGGTGGGGTGTCTAATCTTCAGGTGAAATAAGGCGGGGTGTCTAATCTTCAGGTGAAATAAGGCGGAATGTTTAATCTTCAGGTGAAATAAGGTAGGGTGTCTAATCTTCAGGTGAAATAAGGCGGGGTGTCGAAGAGGTACATTATGCATGAAGGTATTCATTTACAACGCTTCCGTGACGCCTGCTGGACCACCACTCCACGACCCCCTGACGGAGACACGATGATCCTCCCCATACTGGCCAGATATTTTGTAAATAACATTGATTATGTGTTAAAGGAATATCCTTCCTTCCTTAGGCTTTAGTAAGCCCCTTTATAATATTTATACTGTATATACTTGTCACACTTGCCAGATGCTTCTGGTGTTATTGTACAGGGGTACCTAGTGACAGCACTAGGATTCCGCTTTCTCTATCAAGCAATAAACAATTGAAATTGAAATTGGTATTCATTTATATGTATATTTATGATCTACAGGATCGTTTATGGCCAGTCAAAAGTTTCCAGAGAAGAGAAATACATAGAAGTTATCACTAATGGCCAATTATCCCTATTGAGTGTAACATACAGTATATATTAGGTGGAGTTCCGCTGTTATTTGTTTGTTTTCGTATTATTTAAGTCATTTATTTGTTAACATTTAGCTTAGAATAAGTAAATATTATAAAAAAAAAACATTGAAAAACTCACAAGTGACTTTGTAATATATAATTAAGTGGAGATAATAATACCAACACGACGTGCTGGTCAAGCTCCGAAAGAGTTGTCCGGGGGTCTAGCTAACCTCTGGTCGGGGCTTGACCAGCACGAAAAAAAAAATAAATAAATTTTTGTTTACTAAACGTGATTTTGGCAACCTGTGGTGTAATAGTCAGCATGCTCGCCTTGCAAGCGAGTGGACCCGTGTTCGATTCCCGGACAGAGTGAAACTATGAGTATTTTTTTTACGCCATTTTGCTTTCTATTCACCAGTAAATGGGAACCTGGATGTTAATCGATTTGCTGATCTTATTCTGGAATAATGGTTAGCCAGTGCCTATACTTATTGTACAGGGGCCCCATACTCCGGGCTCTATATTTATTGTACAGGGGCCCTTATGGCTGTGAATATATTATATAATGAAATACTCGGTGTACACTTGAAACAAGGTTATACGCTGGCACGCTGCGCGACAAATTAGTTTCAGTGGGCCCCCAGATACGGTGGTCCCTAGGCCAATGGCCTACTCGGCCTATTGGTAAATCCGGCCCTGGCCATATACACCCCATAACGAGACACTCAAGTCCATTAGCCAACTAGAGCTGTCAAGTAAATATATTGGATTAGTTCATCAGTGTGTCGGAAGCCCTGCATTATTAGTGATGACTACCTTCAATTATCCCGACGTGGAGTATAATCATTAACCTGCCTGAGCCCAATTTTACGACCAGCCTCACTTTTTTGCTCACTATTATAGCACTGTATGTAAGGGTGCAAGTCTGTGATCACGATTTCTTGAGGTAATTTAGAACACTGGCAGGCGTTTTGAGTAATTAAATTTTTTAGATAAATTAAGAATATATATATATATATATATATATATATATATATATATATATATATATATATATGTATATATATATATATATAAGGAATCGAACCCTCGACCTACTGGGTGGGACTAGGGAACGCTTACCGGTTAGGCCACAAGGACACTAAAAGCAGTTCTAGACTCTGTTATATTTCACACAAAGCCTGTTCATCGAGCTGATGGCGCCGTGAACCTCATTGGGAAACTGCCCGTGCCTCTTATGTGGTGTCAGTAGCATTTTACCGAATCCAGCTGGTATGAAACGCGAGGTACATATATATACTTCATTTTTAGTCCATATAACACGCGGACTTTGAACATATAATCAACGACCTCACCAGCAAGGAATCGAACCCTCGACCTACTGGGTGGGACTAGGGAACGCTTACCGGCTAGGCCACAAGGACACTAAAAGCAGTTCTAGACTCTGTTATATTTCACACAACGCCTGTTCATCGAGCTGATGGCGCCGTGAACCTCATTGGGAAACTGCCCGTGCCTCTTATGTGGTGTCAGCAGCATTTTACCGAATCCAGCTGGTATGAAACGCGAGGTACATACATATACTTCATTTTGATCCGCCTGTCTGGACTTTGAACATATAATCAACGACCTCACCAGCAGTCAGACCCTCGACCTACTGGGTGGGACTAGGGAACGCTTACCGGTTAGGCCACAAGGACACTAAAAGCAGTTCTAGACTCTGTTATATTTCACACAAAGCCTGTTCATCGAGCTGATGGCGCCGTGAACCTCATTGGGAAACTGCCCGTGCCTCTTATGTGGTGTCAGTAGCATTTTACCGAATCCAGCTGGTATGAAACGCGAGGTACATATATATACTTCATTTTTAGTCCATATAACACGCGGACTTTGAACATATAATCAACGACCTCACCAGCAAGGAATCGAACCCTCGACCTACTGGGTGGGACTAGGGAACGCTTACCGGCTAGGCCACAAGGACACTAAAAGCAGTTCTAGACTCTGTTATATTTCACACAACGCCTGTTCATCGAGCTGATGGCGCCGTGAACCTCATTGGGAAACTGCCCGTGCCTCTTATGTGGTGTCAGCAGCATTTTACCGAATCCAGCTGGTATGAAACGCGAGGTACATACATATATATATATATATATATATATATATATATATATATATATATATATATATATATATATAAAATCAACGGCCTCACCAGCCAGGATTCGAACCCTCGACCTACTGGGTGGGACTAGGGAATGCTACCGACCAACCCACAAGGACACTGAAAGCAGTCCTAGACTCTGTTATATTTCACACAAAGCCTGTTCATCGAGCTGATGGCGCCGTGAACCTCATTGGGAACTGCCCGTGCCTCGTATGTGGTGTCAGTAGCATTTTACCGAATCCAGTTGGTATGAAACACGAGGTACCATATATATATATATACTTCATTTTTAGTCCATATAACACGCGGACTAGAAATGAGGTATATATATATGGTACCTCGTGTTTCATACCAGCTGGATTCGGTAAACTGCTACTGACACCACATACGAGGCACGGGCAGTTCTCAATGAGGTTCACGGCGCCATCAGCTCGATGAACAGGCTTTGTGTGAAATATAACAGAGTCTAGGACTGCTTTTAGTGTCCTTGTGGGTTGGTCGGTAGCATTCCCTAGTCCCACCCAGTAGGTCAAGGGTTTCGAATCCTGGCTGGTGAGGTCGTTGATTATATGTTCAAAGTCCGCGTGTGATATGGACTAAAAATGAATTATATGTATATATATATATATATATATATATATATATATATATATATATATATATATATATATATATATATATATATATATATATATATATATATATATATACACAGTGGGGTATGCTATAACGAACGGATCCTACTACGAATATTCCTATACAGTGGGGTATGCTATAACGAATCAAATTGGTTCTAGAACCTTGTTCGTTATAGCATTCGTTCGTTATAGGATTAATCCATTCCAGGCCCCCAAATACAACCACTTAACACTGAAAAATATAATATAAAATTGTAAAAATTGTAAAAAAAGTGCATAAATATGCATCTAAACCCCTGAAATAAAGAATATCATTAATATTTGTAATAAAAAAACAATAAATTAGAAAAAATAAATAAAAAATAAAATAAATAATGTTCGTTGTAGGAGTTTCGTTCGTTATAGCATTCTCAATTTTATAGGTAAAACCGTTCGTTATAGCATACCCCACTGTGTATATATATATATATATATATATATATATATATATATATATATATATATATATATATATATATATATATATATATATATATATATATTCTTACCTAGCCGGGGGGCTACCCCCCCCCCCCTTCTGATTACCCGAATGACCGAAATAACAATAATACCCAACAGATTTTTAATCATCATGCACTGAAACAAAAAGGGGTCTCATTACCTCGAAATCTCTTATTCCCCGAAGAGCTCTGCACCAATTATTCCTGTTAATGGGACTATCACTGTACTACTGTACAGTATTACCCCGCCTAACGCGGTTTCACTTAGCGCGTTTTCGCATATACGCGGTGCCTTGCCAGAGCTGAACTTTCACTTAACACGGATTTTTTCCACATATACGCGGTGAGTGTCCGGCTCGAGATGCTATTTTTAGATTTTGCCCACGCGCCACCCGCCCGCCTGCCTGCCTGTGCTCCTCGCCTCTCCCTCCTCCTCCCTCCGCTTGGGCAAGCCGCGCGGTAAGGTTGCGCAGTGTGTGTCTTTGTTGCGTTATCACTGACGTCATATGACGTATCGGACTGTGATTGGCCATGCATCCCTACCCCCCTCTGCTGCTAGCTGTAATTGGCTTAAAGTATTATGACGTGACCACCCCGGGGAGGGAGGGAGGGAGGAGAGACGATGCTTGACCTAGCTGCGGCAGTTTCATCCCTCAAGGCCACACCGTGTAAACGCGCATCCATTGTTCCGTAAAATGGCTTCCACCGGACCACCACCGCCCCCAGAGAGAGACCTTTCCTTACCTGGACCCAGCGGCACTAAGCCAAAGAAGATACGACGTTCATTAAGCTACGAGGTGAAGTACCAAATTGTTCAAGATTTGGAGAAAGGAACACGGCAAGTTGATCTCGCTCGCCAGCATCGCGTCAACGAATCTACGATTCGCACGATCAAGAAGGATGCAGCCAAGATCAAAGAGCACATGAAAATCACAAAGTCTGCAGGTGCTTCATCTATCAGGTATTGCCAGAACAGGGTGCTGGCAAAAGTGGAAAATTTGCTGGTGAGTTATTTGGTTCGTCAGGCGCGACGCAACATGGCGGTGGACACGCGCTCAGTGCAGGAGTACGCACGTGAGCTATACGCAGCAGTGTCACGTAAACTGGGAATTGCAGAGCCCAAACCCTTCAATGCTTCCTCTGGTTGGCTGCATAGGTTTAAGAAGAGGAACAAGATCACCAACATCAACATTGGTGGTGAGGAAGCGAGTGCTGACCGTGTGGCGGCTAGAGATTTTCCTCCGTTTTTACGTGAGATTATGGAGGAAGGATAATACAGTGACGACCAGGTGTTTAACATGGACGAATCTGGTCTTTTCTGGAAAAAGTTACCTTCCAAGACCTTCGTTGTCCAGTCTGCCAGCAAGGTAAGGGGTCGGAAGTTGCAGAAAGAACGCATCACCGTCCTGTTTACCACCAATGCCTCCGGTACCTGTAAACCAAAGTTATTGGTGATTCACACAGCCCGCAAGCCGCATGCCTACAAGAATATGGACATGAACAAGCTTAATGTCCACTGGCTAACCGCACGTAAGGCGTGGATGTCCTCTTCTCTGTCCCTCTTCTGGTTTGACAACTGTTTTGTTCCCGACGTGAAGAAATTCTGCAAGCAACAGAATGTTCCATTCAATATTTTGTTGCTCCTTGACAACGCACCTGGACACTCGCCCCTACTTATGGATCGTCACCCCAACGTAAAAGTGGTCTTCCTTCCTCCCAACACTACGTCATTAATCCAGCCCATGGACCAGGAGTTGATCTGCAATGTGAAAGCTGCGTACTCTGCAAAGAAGTTCAAGCTCCTGAACGACTCTACCAACACCAAGGATGAGTTGCGTAAGCTGGGTGACACCGACAGCGAGAGCAAAAGCGACGAGGACAAGGAACAAGAGGCGGCGACTCAAGAACTTCTCGTCAAACAATTTTGGAAGAAGTTTAACGTTAAACAAGCTGTAGACTTCTTGGTGGAGGCATGGGATCTGCTGACTATTGCTACGATTCGTCACGCATGGAGACATGTGTTGCATGGCATACCAGGTGAGAGGAGTGAACCTGTGACTGGTGAGGTTCAGACTGCTGCAGTAGCAGTGGACCTTGCCAGAGAAGCTGCGCTCAATATTACAGCTGAAGGCTTCTCCGAGACCACCAACGAAGACATCCTGGAGGTGATCAAAGATCCTGAAGTGACTGCCGACGAGATGTTGGAAGAAGAACACGCCAGTGAAGAGGAGGAAGAAGGTGCGTCATTCTCCGAAGAACCTAGTTTAAGTCATAGTGATATTAAGTGTGCCAAAGAGTTTGCAGAAAAAATTAAGTCCGTCCTTTCCCGCGACAATGACGATGAACGCTATGAAGTCTTCCATACCCGACTGGTGCAGGCTATGGAGCCGTACATCACGGTGTATCATGACAACATCAAAGCCAGCCGTCAGCAAAGCATAACCGAGTTCTTCGCCCGGAACCCACCACAGCCAGCCCAAGCCAGTGATAGTGAAAGTGAAGTTGACTTTGAGGGATTTGTCAGGGAAGCCCTGACAACTGTAAGTGACAGTGATGTTGATTCACCTAGTAATGTTGATTCACCTGAGGGCCAGTAATCTGCCCTCTGCCTCGGAACCAGCCTCCATCCCCGTATGCCGACCCATCTCTTCTACTACCGTAAGTGTTCCACCTAACTTTTAGTTTCTCTAAGGTAACCTTCATTTTTCCTATGTTAACCTTTATCTTTCCTAACCTAACCTCTTCTATATTACTTGTTTTTTCATACCATCATAAAGTTAAGATAGAATTTTTACTACAACATAGTTATGTGTCGTCAAAAAGTGGAGTTTGGGGGTCGGGCTGGTTTCTATTGGAATTAATCCCATATGTTCTGTTGTTCACTTAACGCGGATTTCACTTAACGCGGGACCCTCTGGGTTCTATTGACCGCGTTAAGTGGGGTACAACTGTATATATTATATATATATATATATATATATATATATATATATATATATATATATATATATATATATATATATATATATATATATATATATATATATATATATATATATATATATATATATATACACACACACACACACACACAGTATTACCCCGCCTAACGCGGTTTCACTTGACGCGTTTTATCATATACGCGGTGCCTCGCCAGAGCTGAACTTTCACTTAACACGGATTTTTTCCACATATACGCTGTGAGTGTCCGGCTCGAGACGCTATTTTTAGATTTGCCCCACCCGCCACCCTGCCTGACTGCCTGTTTTAGCTCATAAAATTCATACAAATTACCCGGCCAGAATATAATTTACATAGCTGGAATTCTTATAATTTGGTGATCATTTTGAATATAAACATCATATATTTTGCATTAGACATACAAATTTTAGATAAAAATTTTTCTCAGAGTAACTATGTTATCTTTTGTGCAAAATATATGACATTTATATTCAAAATATTCCTGGTCTTACAAGGAATCTAGCAATGTCAATTATATTATCCTAACTTTAGTTTGAGGTATTATTTATTAAAATTTAGTGGTTATCCCACACATCTCCTTGGGACGGTTGGTGGGGGGTGGGGGGGAGGGAGGGACCGACCGACCATCTGTTACCCCGTGAAGAATTATATTTTTTTTTTATTAACTGAAGATATTTGTTTTAGCTCATAAAATTCATACAAATTACCCGGTCTGAATATAATTTACATTGCTGGAATTCTTATAATTTGATGATCATTTTGAATATAAACATCATATTTTTGCATTAGACATACAAATTTTAGATAAAAAATTTTCTCAAATTAACTATGTTATCTTTTGTGCAAAATATATGACATTTATATTCAAAATATTCCTGGTCTTACAAGGAATCCAGCAATGTCAATTATATTATCCTAACTTTAATCTGAGGTATTATTTGATACTAAATGTTAAAATCTAGTTTTTTCACCCAACCTTTCTCTTGAAGGGAGGATTGGTGGGAGGTGGGGGGTGAGGGTTGGGACAGACTGACCATCTGGCTCGTTGGAAGAGGGGGGGGAGGCAAGGTGGGGTACTTTGATTGACAGATAGTGTCGTGAAGATTAATTTTTTTTTTGTTAACTGAAGATATTTGTTTTAGCTCATAAAATTCATACAAATTACCCGGTCAGAATATAATTTACATTGCTGGAATTCTTATAATTTGGTGATCATTTTGAATATAAACATCATATATTTTGCATTAAACATACAAATTTTAGATAAAAATTTTTCTCTAGGTAACTATGTTATTTTTTGTGCAAAATATATGACATTTATATTCAAAATATTCCTGGTCTTACAAGGAATCCAGCAATGTCAATTGTATTATCCTAACTCTAGTTTGAGGTATTATTTATTAAAATTTAGTGGTTTTCCCCCCAAAATTTCTCTGAGAGGGAAGAGCCGGCAGTGTAGTGTGAGAGGGGGAGGGAGTTGAGTCCATTATTTGAATGGACATTAACTTGGCGACTGTATTTCTCTATTTCTCTTAAGTATTAATTGTGTGCATGTACCATCATAAAATTAAGATGTTATTTTTACTACAACATAGGTATGTGCCTTCAAAAAGTGGAGTTTGGGGGTCGGGCCGGTTTCTATTGGAATTAATCCCATATGTTCTGTTGTTCACTTAACGCGATTTCACTTAACGCGGGACCCTCTGGGTTCAATTGACCGCGTTAAGTGGGGTACAACTGTGTATATATATGTATGTATGTATATATATATATATATATATATATATATATATATATATATATATATATATATATATATATATATATATATATATATATATATATATATATATATATATATATATATATATACTGTATATGTATACTGTTTACAGTTTTCTTTGTCCCAATTATTCACGTGCTAATATGAATGCCATGACTGTCTCTCTCCCTACTCTTGTTCTTTCACAAAAAACTTTGGGCTTCTGCCCTCAGTTTTCTAATTGCTCTCAGCATAAAGGCCAGAGTTGAGTTTTTCTCTTCATAACTTTATTTTATTGATGTCCTCAGTAGCGGATTCAGCCTTTCCAGGCGAACTTTAGCGAGGCTGCTAGACTTAGCATTCCTTCCGGAATGTTGACCTTCCGGTCTTCCTTGCAATCTAGAGTTATGTTGAAATGGACTTTACATCCTTATATGGGTTATTTGAGAACAATTCAGGGTGGAATTCTCAACCCAATAAATATTGCTAGAGTAATAGTGAACGCTGTTGCCAATAGAGCGCTATGTTAGCGGCTCAGCACTGTCAACCCTGCTGGGTGATAGTGCGCACGTAGACATTTTCACTTAATTTATTACTTGGGGGATAATGTCTGTGCCCCTGATTGGCAACAAATAGAGATCTTGATGATCCCTCTAAATAAAATGTTCTAAATGAAACTATTTTATGTAAAAAAAAAAAAAAAAAATCATTGAGCTCAGGGATACTTGAGATAAGAGTCAGGAGAGAGATACGACATAGTGAGTTAATTGTTTATAATTGTCAAATGAGTGACTTATATAACAATAAGAGATCTCAATGAATTAACTTACTAATAATATAACAATTATGAGTCATATTGATTAAGATTGCGAGAAAATGTTTTCTCCCTTATATTTTTATAATGATATAATGTGACTCATGGTGTCCTCCTAGTTTAGATGAGTGATGTGCAACTGAAGGATAAAGGACAGGAGTCTGGGCCTATGGATGTTGGAGGAGACTATGGAACTGTCCCTGAGGAGATAGTATTGAGTGATGAGCTAAAAGGACTAGAAAGTTCAGCTCAGGCACTACATACAAGGAATTGTCTGTCAGTAGAGAATTTGAATTCAGTAGTAGTAGTTTCACCCAAGACCCAAGAGGGCCATACTACACGTAATTATAAAAAATGTAGAGCCACTTGGACTACTATGATAGATCCTCATGTGGCTTGCATAATTCATGGCAGCTGTGTCTCAAATAACCTATTTTCACCAATGGATTGTGCAGTTTGTTATGATCAAATTTTTCAATTTCATCAAGCTACAGGTGATAAGAAAGATGTATTGCAAATACAAATTAAAAATAGGTGGAATAAGGCCTTGAAGAGTAATTTTTTTTATGTACAACAATAGAAAGATCCCAAGTTGGCAGAAAGTTTAGGTTTATTGGTGTTAGGTAAAAGATTTAATCCCAACTTAGACAAGCCTGCATCTCCTAAGAAAAATAAGTTATTAGACCCTCCAGACAATGGGGCAATGGAAAGTCTACAAAAACCTCTATCTACTCAGTCTGAATTCAGTGGATTCCAGGATCAGGAGAATGAGGCTGGTTCTAATCATAGTAATCAGTCTCTTGAACAGGGAGAACCTGTTGAGACTGACTTCATCCTATCCACATCTTGGCAACCACTTCCACCTGGGGCAAAAGTGCTGGTTACTATGAGTGGAAACAGGCTGCTGTCGACTGCCACGCAGCTGCTGGATAACATTGAGTGTAAGGATGATCCCAACGGGCCATGGATAACATTGGTAAGATCTAAGTCTTCTTTGTTTTCTACTACATCTGAATCGGTGGATTCCTTATTCAAAATATTTTATGAAAATGTCTCTAAGCTTCCTGATGTCTCAGCAACTACAAAGAGGCAAGAAGGACAAGCAACTTTGGGTCATCACTCTTTGTTTTTGGAGGGTGATACTATACTTTCTTGGCCTGGTATTTGCCCAAAGATGATCTCTGAAATGACGAAGTCTGGGCTAATTTATTGAAAGACTTAACATTCATTCCCGCAGACAGGAATGCTCACAAGTTTAGTTTTTTGAAGTTTCAATTTAATGAAAAAAAAGAGTTGCTCCTGCACTGCTGCTTGAAGAATTTAAAATTAAGAAATTGGCAGCAGATGTTTGGTCTGCTATTATGATGTCTCAGTTATTAACTAAGTTTGTGCTGGACTATGAAGAAAATTCAGAAGTGGACAAATGTTTTGCTGCTGCTTTGCAAGGAATCCCATATTCCCTGTACAACTCATTTTTAGATAATTTGTTGAAAGCCCTAAACCTGAAAGTCCAGCTAAGGAAACAAGCAGCAAATAATGCTTCAAGTGGAAGCGCTTATTTGTTGTTACGTTCTTCTCCTCTTTCTCCTGCTTTGTTTGATGAACAATCAATGGTTAAATATAGATCATCTTTTGAGAATACTATTAATATTAATGTCCCCAGGAGTCCTCAGACTTTTCGGAAACCTAGGAGAGGAAGGTTTTACAGGGGAACAGGACCAGCTGCTCGGTTCAGTTATCAACCTAGAGGAAATTTTAGAGGAGGAAACAATCAAAGACGTAATAGAGGTGGCCGTTTGTTCAGAAGCGGAAGGAGACCTTATTCCACCACATCAGCAACTACTCCCTTCCAATGAAGCCAGACAGCTGGGTCGTCTATGGGGTTGGGAGAACAGATGGACTTCTTCCATATGGGCTTCCGAGACTTGGTTGAGGCTCCCTCCCCTAGCCTTTCCCCCCCAAAAAAGGGTAAAAAACCAACCCCCCTACTTACAGGATTTGTAATTCAACTACTAAACAGAGGTGTCATAGAACTGTTACAGTCAGAGAAATGTTTCATGTCTCGCCTATTCCCAATCCCCAGGAAAGGCAGCGACAAATTCAGGTGGATTTTGGATCTTTCAGTCCTAAACAAATTTATTACCAAAAGAAGTTTCAAAATGCTCTCTTACGACCATCTGAGGCATCCACTTCCGCCCAATGCTTCGATCTCAAAAGTGGATCTCGAAGATGCATATTATCACGTTCCTGTTGCTCCCAGGTACAGAAAATTTCTGGTGTTCAAAGTAGGGGATGTAAGTTATCATTTCACAGTGATGCCATTTGGCCTGACAATTGCGCCAAAAGCCTTTACAAAACTGGCGAACATTCCCAGAAAGATCCTTGCGAAGGAGGGCATAAGAACCTTTGCTTATCTAGACGATTGGCTGATAATGGGAAACTCTTTCGAAGATTGTCAAAGGGCGACCCAACGTACGCTAGTACTATTTCAAAACCTTGGTTTAAAGATAAACCAGGTCAAATCAAATTTAATACCATGTCAAAAGTTGGATTGGTTAGGTCTCCAGTGGTATACAAATCACCAGTCAGTCAGTTTACCCAAAACAAAAGTAACAGATTTGATAAACCAAGTACAGTTAACCCTCACTTTAAGCGGTCCCGCATTCCGCGTTTCCACGTTAACGCGGTGCCTTGCCAGAACCTCACGTGCTCAAATTACGCGGTACGTGAACCCCATTACGCGGAGAGTGTCCGGCGCGACGCTATTTTTAGATTCGCCCCACCCGCCACCCGCCCGCCTGTGCTCCTCGCCTCTCCCTCCTCCTCCCTCCACTTGGGCAAGCGGCGCGGTAAGGTTGCGCAGTGTGTGTCTTTGTTGCGTTATCACTGACGTCATATAACGTATCAGACCTGTGATTGGCCATGCATCCCTACCCCCCTCTGCTGCTAGCTGTAATTGGCTTAAAGTTTTATGACGTGTCCACCCGGGGGAGGGAGGGAGGGAGGGAGAAAAGACGACGCTTGACCTAGCCGCGGCAGTTTCATCCCTCAAGGCCACACCGTGTAAACGCGCATCCATTGTTCCGTAAAATGGCTTCCGCCGGACCACCACCCCCAGAGAGAAACCTTTCATTACCTGGACCCAGCGGCAGTAAGCCAAAGAAGACACGACGTTCCTTAAGCTACGAGGTGAAGTATACCATCATCCAAGAGTTGGAGAAAGGAACAAGGCAGGTTGATTTGGCGCGCCAGCATGGTGTGAATGAATCTACGATTCGAACAATAAAGAAGGATGCAGCCAAGATAAAGGAGCACATGAAGATCACAAAGTCTACAGGTGCTTCTATGATCAAGTATTTCACAACCAGGTGCTTCTCAAGACAGAAAAATTACTTGTGAGGTACTTGGTGCGTCAGGCGCGACGGAACATGGCGGTCGACACGCGCTCTGTTAAGGACTACGCACGTGAACTGTACATCGCAGTGGCACGAAAGATGGGAATTACAGAGCCCAAACCCTTTAATGCTTCCTCTGGGTGGTTACAGAGGTTTAAGATCCGGAACAAGATCACCAATATAAACATTGGTGGTGAAGAAGCGAGTGCTGATCGTGCTGCGGCTCGGGAATTTCCTCCGTTTTTACATGAGATTATGGAGGAAGGACAGTACAGTGACGACCAGGTGTTTAACATGGACGAAT
This sequence comes from Homarus americanus, assembly GCF_018991925.1. Classification (NCBI taxonomy): domain Eukaryota; kingdom Metazoa; phylum Arthropoda; class Malacostraca; order Decapoda; family Nephropidae; genus Homarus; species Homarus americanus. Next base: position 533 of record NW_024725284.1, on the reverse strand, counting down.
CTGGTCTTTTCTGGAAAAAGCTACCTTCCAAGTCCTTCGTTGTAAAGAATGCCAGCAGGATTCGGGGCCGGAAGATGCAGAAGGAACGCATCACCGTCCTGTTTACCACCAATGCCTCCGGTACCTGTAATCTCAAGTTATCGGTGATCCACACAGCACGCAAGCCGCACGCCTACAAAACCATGGACATGACCAAGCTAAATGTCCACTGGCTGACCGCACGTAAGGCGTGGATGTTCTCTACACTGTCCCTCTCCTGGTTTGATGACTGTTTTGTTCCCGATGTAAAAAAATTCTGTGAGCGACAGAATGTGCCATTCAATATTTTGTTGCTGCTGGACAACGCACCAGGACACTCGCCCCTACTGTTAGATCGTCACCCCAACGTAAAAGTGGTCTTCCTTCCTCCCAACACTATGTCTATATTACAGCCCATGGACCAAGAGTTAATCTGTAATGTAAAAGCTGCATTCTCAACAAAAAAATTCCAGCTCCTGAACGACTACACCAACACCAGGGAAGAGTTGTGTAAC
>NW_024725283.1:0-7762 GCF_018991925.1 Homarus americanus | reverse complement strand
GAGTTATAGAGAGGCACAGTAGAGTACTATGTTAGTTATAAAGAGGTAGAGAGTGCTGTGAGGTATAGAGAGGTAGAGTAGAGTACAATGTGAGGTATAGAGCACAGAGTTATAGAGGCAGAGCACAGAGGTATAGAGAGGTAGAACCAGGAGGTAGAGATACAGAGCAGTGTGAGGTATAGAGGTAGAGTGTGTGAGGTATAGAGGTAGAGGCGTGTGAGGTATAGAGTGTAAGAGGGTGAGGTAGAGAGAGTAGAGTGCTATTGAGGTATAGAATTGTAGAGTAGAGTACTATGTGAGGTATAGAGAGGCAGGAGGTATGGAGAGGTAGAGAGATAGTGTGGTATAAAGAAGTAGAGTATAGTACTAGAGGTATAGAGAGATAGAGAGTACTATGTGTTATAGAGATAGAGTACTATGTGAGGTATAGAGAGGTAAAGTGCTATGAGGTTTAGAGAGGTAGAGTAGAGTACTATGTGAGGTATAGAGAGGTAGAGTAGAGTACTGTGAGGTATAGAGAGGTAAAATTGTGTGAGTATAGAGAGATAGAGTACTATGTGAGGTATAGAAAGGTACAGACTGCTATAGGAGGTAGAGAGGTAGAGCGCGTGGAGGAATACAGAGGTATGCAGAGGTACCGTAGAGTGCTATGTGAGGTATAGAGGTAGAGTAGAATGCTATGTGAGGTATAGAGAGGCACAGGTAGAGCACTAAGGGGAGGTATAAAGAGGTAGAGTAGAGCAGGAGGTAGAGAGGTAGAGAGAGTACTATGAGGTATAGAGAGGTAGAGAATTATGAGGTATAGAGAATGTACAGTAGAGTGGAGGTATGGAGAGGTAAAGGCTATGTGAGGTTTAGAGAGGAGAGTACTATGTGAGGCATAGAGAGGTAGAGAGAGTACTATGTGAGGTACAGAGAGGTAAATACTGTGTGAGGATAGAGAGATAGAGTACTATGTGAGGTATAGAAAGCAGTAGACTGCTATGTGGAGGTATAGAGAGTAGAGGCTATGTGAGGTATACAGAGGTATTGTGCTATGTGAGGTGCAGAGGTACCGTAGGTGCTGGTGAGGCAGAGGTAGAGAGAATGCTATGGAGGTATAGAGAGGTACAGTAGACACTATGGGAGGTATAAAGAGGTAGAGAGCTAGGTGGAGGGAGAGAGGTAGAGTAGAGCACAGGAGGTATAGAGAGTAGAGAATTGTGGAGGTATAGAGAATGTACAGTAGAGTGCTATGTGAGGTAAGTGGAGAGGTAAAAGTTATGTGAGGTTTAGAGAGGTGAGAGATACTAGGTAGAGAAAGAGAGTACTATGTGAGGTATAGAGAGGTAAAATACTGTGTGAGGTATAGAGAGATAGAGTACTATGTGAGGTATAGAAAGGTACAGTAGACTGCTATGTGAGGTATAGAGAGGTAGAGCGCTATGTGAGGTATACAGAGGTATTGTGCTATGGGGAGGTACCGTAGAGTGCTATGTGAGGTATAGAGAGGTAGAGTAGAATGCTATGTGAGGTATAGAAGTACAGTAGAGTACTATGGGAGGTATAAAGAGGTAGAGTAGAGTGCTATGTGAGGTAGAGAGAGGTAGAGTAGAGTACTATGTGAGGTATAGAGAGGTAGAGTACTGTGAGTTATAGAGGTAGAGTACTATGTGAGAGTAGAGAGGTAGAACTATGAGGTGTAGAGAGATACAGTAGAGTGCTATTTGATATATATAGAGGTACAGTGCTATGTGAGGTATAGGAGGTAGAGTAGAGTACTATGTGAGATATAGAGAGGTAGAGTAGAGTGCTATTTGAGGACATAGAGAGGAAGAGTGCTATGTGAGGTATATATAGGTAGAGTAGAGTAGAGTACTATGTGAGGTATAGAGGGGTAGAGTAGAGTGCAAGGGGAGGTGTAGAGGTAGAGATATTTGAGGCATATAGAGGTACAGTGCTATGTGAGGTAGAGAGGTAGAGAGTACTATGTGAGATAGAGTAAGAGTAGAGAGGCATTGAGGACATAGAGAGGAAGAGGCAGAGGATATATAGGTAGAGTAGGAGAGTACTATGGGAGGTAAGTAGAGGGTAGAGTAGAGTACTATGTCAGGTATAGAGAGGTGAGAGCATTTGAGTTATAGAGAGTAGAGTAAGCAGGAGGTAGCAGAGAGGTAGAGTACTAAGTGGGAGGTGTAAGAGGTAGAGAGGTACTATGTCAGGCATAGAGAGGTAGAGCATATGAGGTGTATACAGAGGTAGAGTAGAGAGAGTAGAGAGAGTAGAGTAGAGTACTATGTGAGGCATACAGAGATAGAGTAGAGTACTGTGTGAGGTATAGAGAGGTAGAGTGCTATGTTAGGTATAGAGAGGTACAGTAGAGTGCTATGTGAGTAAAGAGGTAGAGTAGAGTACTATGTGAAGTATAGAGAGGTACAGTTGAGTACTATGTGAGGTATAGAGAGGTAGAGTACTATGTGAGAATAGAGAGTGTTGACTGTGTCGTATTTTTTTTATAAATTACATGCTCCCATGTTCCATATTATTCCTGTAATGATGTGTTTTAATATTATATTTCTAGTCACCTACCCTGTGCTGTTAAGGTTTTAACTGTCATTATTTGTTCAAGCCTTATTTTTATTTTGTATTGTAACCAGCATTCTTGTTCTCTTCAACGACCATCTGCATCGTTAAACGACCCACTGGCGGGTCGCGTGGCGGGAGCCGACCTTATATATAGACCCACCAACTGACTTGAGTCAGTTCAGTTCCTTGTCACACAGTCCACATCCTTTGAGTGTCACTTGTTATTTATACTTAATTTATTTGTGTTGTTCTGTCGCCACCAATGATGTATATCTATGTATACCTATTTATGTCTCTGTTTGTGTCCATCAGTATTTGCTTAGTTGTATTCAAGAATTCAGTGTTGTTTCAACGTTAGTTAATTTCAGTGATAGTTTTTATATGTTTATGCAGTGTTAACGTAATCCAATGCTTTATTTTTATTCTTTTGATGTTTCGATGTTTAGTATCACTTGTGTCTTAAAAGTTTCGATGGTGAATCAATTTGTTTGACAGCCTACGAGGCTCTTTTATTGTGTGAATATTTAATAAATTAAATTCTTAAAGGTTTACTTTATTTATTTTATTCTCTTTATTTACTACTTTGTTTGGTTACATGCCCAGAGCCTGGATATTTAAGCAAATTAAGACGGCAATGGTGCAGAGCACTATGTAAGGTGAGAGGTAGAGAGAGCACTATGTGAGGTATAGAGAGGTACAGTAGCGTACAATGAGGTAGAGAGAGGTAATAGAGTACTATGCAAGGTATAGAGATGAGAGTGAGTACTTGTGAGGTAGAGAGGTAGAATAGAGTGCTATGTAGGTAGAGAGAGCAGTAGAGTAATGGGAGGTACAGAGAGGTAGAGTGGTAAGGAGGTATTGAGAGGCATTGAGCTAGAGGTATAGAGAGGTACAGTAGAGTGCTAAGGAGGTATAGAGGTAGAGAGAGGCTATGTGAGTTATTTAGGCCTCACGGAGCTCGGCTGGTAGGTGACCGAGCGATGTAATAGGCCCCTGTCTCATCAACAGAACGTATTATATAAATGGGTCAATACATCTGATATTATATTCAGATTCACCACCCTGTAACTTTCCACTGTCTATGAGTAAGACATGAGATTGACACGTGAGCGGGCAACTTACCCAAGAGGGCGAGACCCATAGCTCAGCATTCCTGTAAGCACGCACTGCGATGCCCCTAAGCTTCAGTAGCTCACCTCAACTCATATCGAAAGGACGTGACCAAACGTTTATCATACATAAACGCCGTCCCTTTCTCATTCACTCCTAGACAGTGAGACTTACGGTTGATATACACTCAGGAATTATATATACAACCTTTTATAATAAAACAAAGGAACTACCGTTTGGGTTTCGTTACTTAAAACCCAAATATAAATATGTGTGAACGGACTGGTTAATTGGACAAGCAGCCGATTCAGGTAGAGTAGAGTACTATGTGAGGTATGGAGAGGTAGAGTAATATGTGAGGTATAGAGAAGTAGAGTAGAGTACTATGTGAGGTATAGAGAGGTAGAGTAGAGTACTATGTGAGGTATAGAGAGGTAGAGTAGAGTACTATGTGAGGTATAGAGAGGTAGAGTAGTGTGCTATGGGAGGTATAGAGAGGTAGATTAGAGTGCATTGTGAGGAATAGAGAGGTAGAGTAGAGTACTATGCCAGCTATAGAGAGGTAGAGTAGAGTACTATGCCAGCTATAGAGAGGTAGAGTAGAGTGCTATGTGAGGTATAGAGAGGTAGAGTACACTGTGAGGTATAGAGAGGCAGAACACTATGTGATGTATAGAGAGGTAGAGGAGAGTGCTATGTGAGGTATAGAGAGGTAGAGTGCTATGTGAGGTATAGAGAGGTAGAGTAGAGTACTGTATGAGGTATAGCGAGGTAGAATACTATGTGAGGTATAGAGAGGTAGAGTACTATGTGAGGTATATGAAGGTAGAGTACTATGTCAGCTATAGAGAGGTAGAGTAAAGTGCTATGTGTGGTATAGAGAGGTAGAGTAGAGTACTATGTGAGGTATATAGAGGTAGAGTAGAGTGCTATGTGAGGTATAGAGGTAGAGTAGAGTACTATGTGAGGTATAGAGAGGTAGAGTAGAGTACTATGTGAGATATAGAGAGGTAGAGTACTATGTGAGGTATAGAGAGTTAGAGTGCCATATGAGGTATAGAGAGGTAGAATACTATGTGAGGTATAGAGAGGTAGAGTAGAGTGCTATGTGAGGTATAGATAGGTAGAAAAGTGTGCTATGTGAGGTATATAGAGGTAGAGTAGAGTGCTATGTGAGGTATAGAGGTAGAGTAGAGTAGTATGTGAGGTATAGAGAGGTAAAGTAGAGTACTATGTGAGATATAGAGAGGTAGAGTACTATGTGAGGTATAGAGAGTTAGAGTGCCATATGAGGTATAGAGAGGTAGAATACTATGTGAGGTATAGAGAGGTAGAGTAGAGTGCTATGTGAGGTATGGAGGGGTAGAGTAGAGTACTATGTGAGGTATAGAGAGGTAGATTACTATGTGAGGCATAGAGTGGTAGAGTAGAGTGCTATGTGAGGTAGAGTACTATGTGAGGTACAGAGAGGTAGAGTAGTGTGCTATGTGAGGTATAGAGAAGTAGAATAGAGTGCATTGTGAGGTATAGAGAGGTAAAGTTGAGTGCTATGTGAGGTATAGAGAGGTAGAGTGCTATGTGAGGCATAGAGAGGTAGAGTGCTATGTGAGGTATAGAGGGGTTGAGTAGAGTGCTATGTGAGGTATAGAGAGGTAGAATAGAGTACTATGTGAGGTAAAGAGAGGTAGAGTAGAGTACTATGTGAGGTAAAGAGAGGTAGAGTACTGTGAGGAGGTATAGAGAGGTAGAGTACTATGTGAGGTATAAGGAGGTAGAGTATTATGCCAGCTATAGAAAGGTAGAGTAGAGTACTATGTGAGGTATAGAGAGGAAGTGTAGAGTACTATGTGAGGTATAGAGAGGTAGACTAAAGTACTATGTGAGGTATAGAGGGGTAGAGTAGAGTACTATGTGAGGTTGTAGATAGGTAGAGTAGAGTACTATGTGAGGTATAGAGAGGTAGAGTAGAGTACTATGTCAACTATAAAGAGGTAGAGTAGAGTGCTATGTGAGGTATAGAGAGTTAGAGTACTATGTGAGGTATAGAGGTAGAGTACTATGTGAGGTATAGAGATCTAGAGTACTATGTGAGGTATAGAGAAGTAGAGTACTAAGCTAGCTATAGAGAGGTATAGTAGAGTACTATATGAGGTATAGAGAGGTAGAGTAGAGTGCTATGTGAAATACTGAGAGGTAGAGTAGAGTACTATGTGACTTATAGAGAGGTAGAGTACTATGTGAGGCATAGAGAGGATGAGTAGTATGTAAGGTATAGAAAGGTACAGTAGAGAGCTATGTGAGGAATAGAGAAGTAGAGTAGAGTACTATGTGAGGTATAGAGAGGTACAGTAGAGTACTATGTGAGGTATAGAGAGGTAGAGAACGATGTGAGGTATAAAGAGGTTGAGTACTATGTGAGGTGTAGAGAGGTAGAGTAGAGTACTATGTGAGGTATATAGAGGTAGAGCGCTATGTGAGATATATAGAAGTAGAGTAGAGTGCTATGTGAGGTATAGAGAGGTACAGTAGAGTACTATGTGAGGTATAGAGAGTGTATGTATATTATGTATGCTGGATTATGTATTATGTATGTATATTATGTATGTGCTCCATTTATATTTATTCAGCCTAGCTAGCAGCGTGTGGCAATGTTATTACCATATCCCACACGCTTAATTAATGTGCCTGGCGACGTATGGAAGCTGCTAATGTATCACTTGCCATACGTCGTCTATGGTAGTTGACCAAGAGCTTAGCTAGGGAGCAGTGCTATCCACCTCTGTGTACATACTCTTATCCAGTAAACCGAACCTACAAAACTATACAGGTGTTTGTGTTCTCTCCTGTATATAGAACTTATTACCCAGAATACCTAACATGGCGCAGTGCGTAGTTTTACTGGATTATTACGAGTGATTAGTGCAAGTTTGTGGAAAGCCGGCTGATGGATCCCCGCCTTGGGTCAACCCCGCGTCATCCCTCGAAGAATTTCGCAACTTTGAGCAGTGTCAGTGACAGTGATTTTCAGAAGTAATGCCAACATGTTTCTCAGCCATCCATGCGGACCTGTTCGAACGGATTCAAGGAACGGCATGCACATGGGCATTTAGGGTGTAGAGCCCAGCCAACCTCCTCTGACAGCCAAAGATAGCGACGAGCTACCTCCACTCCACCCCCCTCACAGCACCTCCACCACCCTCACAGCAAGCAGACGCCTCCTGCCCGACACACACACAACATACATACAACACTTGCTGACCCATGCTTTTATATATATTTTTATATATATAACCTACTTATCTGAGTATTTAATTAAAAATTTTGTCTGAAATCTTCGATACGACGGGCTTACCGTCAACACTCATCTAAGACACAATACACAGATAAAGCAGTTATGTCTCACTCCTACGAAGCCGTGGACCCAGTACGAGAACAACGGATGATAGTCCCCAGAGATGGACACCAGGCCGCCCAGCTCCACAACATCTCACAGCCCTTCACCACACCACGTTATTCCAGAGATAAAAAACCAAGAGATGAGAGACCCGAGGATAAAGCTCACAGACGTTTGGCGGATGAGCACAAAGGCAAGCAGAGTAAGAACTATACCAACCAACGAGAATGGAAGACACACGGCCCAAGCCTTGATATCTCCCTCACTGAACCAAGCCCCCGGTTCAACACTGCCCTCGACAATGGTTCAGATACCTCATCCATGCTTCCTCACGCCCCACCCCAACTAAAGCAGCAGCTCAAACACCGCCCATCTTGGAGCCCGATGTAAATTTCCAGACTCCAATGGCGGCCCGTGGCGATTAAACAACAGGATCTCCAGAGTTGTCACAGCCTAAACAACTCCATCCAGCGCGTACGTTCCGTCCTGGAAGTTCAGCGTTCAGAACAACGTTGCAGGTACCCCCAACCTCTTCGCTGTCTGTAGAGTAGAACTGACGTTCCCCAACAGCACATCAAAGGACAGCAGAATGAAGCTCCGAGGAAGGAAAACGAAGCGCAACAGATGGAGGTGAATCTTTGACGCTTTTATGTACCGTCTTAAGAGAGCCCTCGAAGAGGTAGATATACGTTA
>NW_024725282.1:0-5896 GCF_018991925.1 Homarus americanus | reverse complement strand
CGACTAGGGCCTTTGTTATGCTCGATAAGGAGCTTGTTATACCTCGATGAGTCTCTTTGTTACCTTTCGATCAGAGATATGTTATACCTCGATCAGGGTATGCTTATACTCAACCAGGGCGTTTTACTTGATCATGGGCCTTTGTTATACTCCGATCAGGGACTTTGTTTATACCGATCAGGTGACTTGTTATACTCGGATCAGGTGACTTTGTTATACTTACGACCAAGGACTTTGTTATACCTGATCAGGGACTTTGCTTATACTTGATATCTATTATACTGATCTGAGATTTGATATACTGATCAACTGGTTTTGTTGATATCGATCAGATCCTGTTGAACCCGCTTTCCTTTCGATCATCTCAGCCCTTGATTTGACCGATTATGACTTTTGTTATACCCTGACTCCTGTACTGACCAGGTCCCTTGATCAGCCAACCTGATTACTGACTGCGGCCTTTGATTTAGAGGACTACGTTGCAATACTCGATTGTACTCGACCACGATCATATTCTGATTATAATACTCCATTAAACTGGTATACTGATTTAGACTTGATACGACCTTATCGACTTTGTTATACTGACTATATCAAAGGCCCCTGATCGAGTACAACAAAGGCCCCTGTTCGAGTACAACAAACTCCCCTCATCGAGTATAACAAAGTCCCCTGATCGAGTATAACAAATTCCCCGGATCGAGTACAACAAAGGCCTCTGATCGAGTATAACAAAGTCCACTAATTGAGTATAACAAATTCCCCTGGTCGAGTATAACAAAGCCCCGTGATCGAGTATAACAAAGTCCCCTGATCGAGTATAACAAAGACCTCTTATCGAGTATAACAAAGGCCCCTGATCGAGTACAACAAATGCCACTGATCGAGTGCAACAAAGGCCCCTGATCGAGTATAACGAAGCCCCCTGATCGAGTATAGCAAAGCCCCGTGATCGAGTACAACAAAGGCCCCTGATCTTGGTCCCTGATCAAGTATAACAAAGACCCCTAATCGAGTATAACAAATTCCCCTGATCGAGTACAACAAAGGCCCCTGGTCGAGTACAACAAAGTCCCCTCATCGAGTATAACAAAGTCCCCTGATCGAGTATAACAAAGTCCACTAATTGAGTATAACAAATTCCCCTGATCGAGTATAGCAAAGCCCCGTGATCGAGTATAACAAAGTCCCCTGATCGAGTATGACAAAGACCTCTTATCGAGTATAACAGAGGCCCCTGATCGAGTACAACAAAAGCCCCTAATCGAGTACAACAAAGGCCCCTGACCAAGTATAACGAAGCCCCCTGATCGAGTATATTAAAGCCCCCTGATCGAGTATAACAAAGGACCCTGATCGAGGCCCCTGATCAAGTATAACAAAGACCCCTAATCGAGTATAACAAATTCCCCTGATCGAGTATAACAAAGTTCCCTGATCGAGTAAAACAAAGGCCCCTGATCGAGGCCCCTGATCAAGTATAACAAAGACCCCTAATCGAGTATAATAAATTCCCCTGATCGAGTGTAACAAGGTTCCCTGGTCGAGTATAACAAAGTCCCCTCGTTGACTATAACAAAGCCCTCTCATCGAGTATAACATAGTCCCCTGATCGAGTATGACAAAACACCCTCATCGAGTATTACAAAGGCCCTGAATATACGGAACCCTAATCGAGTATTCAAAGGCCTTCTGATCGAGTCAAACAAAGGCCCCTTATCGAGTATTCAGCGTCCCTGATCGAGTATATTACAAAAACTCCTGATCGAGTCATCAAAGTCCCCTGACCCATATAAAGTCCCTGATCGAGTATAACAAATTCCGGATCGAGTATAACAAAATCCTTCATCGAGTATAACAATGTCCCCTGATCGGAGAGCAAAAGGCCCTTGATGGAGTACTACAAAGGCCCTGGTCGAGTACAACAAAGTCCCTGATCAACAAATTCCCCGGATCGACTATAAGGAAAGTCCCTTCATCGAGTATAACAAAGTCCGCTGATCGAGTATAACAAAGTCCCCTGATCGGTATATAACATATCCCCTGATCGAGCATACAAAGCCCTTCATCGAGTATAGCAGAGCCCCTGATCGAGTTTAATATGTCCCTGATCGAGTATGACAAAGCCTCCATCGAGTATTACAAAGCCCCCTGATCGAGTATAACAAGTCCCCTGATCGAGGCCCTGACTCTATATAACAAAGTGCCCTGGTCGAGTATAACAAAGTCCCTGGTCAAATTCTCTGATCGAGTATAACAAAGTCCCCTGAAGTATAACAAAGTCCCCTGGTAGTATAACAAAGTTCCCTGTCGAGTTATAACAAAGCCCCCTCATCAAGTATAACAAAGTTCCCTTGATCGGAATATATCCCTGATCGAGCAAAAACAAAGCGCCCCTGGTCGAGCATAACAAAGCCCCTGGTCGAGTATAACAAATTCCCGGTCGAGTATAACAAAGTCACCTCATTGAGTATAAAAAGCTCCCTGATCCAGTATAACATAGGCTCATGAACGAGTATAACAAAGGCCCCGATCGAGTATAACATAGTCCCTAATCGAGAATAACAAAAGCCCCTCATCGAGTATTACAGCCCCTGATCGAGTATATAACAGCGCTGTTGATCGAGGCCCCTGATCAAGTATAACAAAGTCCCATGGTCGAGCAAAGTCCCTGGTCGAGTATCAAAGCCGCTTCATCGAGTATAACAAAGTCCCCTGATCGAGTATAACAAATTTCTGATCGAGTATAACAAAGTCCCTGATCGAGTATAACAAAGTTCTAGATCGAGTATAACAAAGCTCCTGATCGAGTAAAACAATTCCTGATTATATAACAAAGTCCCTAACGAAAAGTCCACTGATCGAGTATATCAAACTCTGATCGAGTATAACAAAGCCCCCTCATCGAGTATAACAAAGTCCCTGATCGAGTATACAAACAAAGGCCCCTGATCGTGCCAACGCCCTTCATTGAGTATAACGAAGCAACCTGATCGAGTATAGCAAAGCCCTGATCGATTTTAACAAAGGCCCCTGATCGAGTATAACAAAGGCCCCTGATCGAGTATAACAACGGACCGATCCAGTACAACATATAGTCCCTGATCGAGTTAACAAAACCCCTCATCGAGTATTACAAAGCCCCTGACGTTATAACAAAGGCCCCGACAGAGGCCCCGATCAAGTATAACAAAGACTACTAATCGAGTATAACAAATTCTCGATCGAGATATAACAAAGTCCGCTGATCGAGTATAACAAAGTCCACTGATCGAGTATAACAAAAGTCCGCTGATCCATATAAACAAAGTCCCCAATCGAGAAAACAAAGTCGCCTGTCGAGATATAACAAAGCCCCTCTATCGAGTATAAACAAAGTTCCCTGATCATATAAACAAAGTTCCCCGATCGAGATATAAACAAAGTTGCCCCTGATCGAGAACAACAGCGACCCTAATCGAGTAACAACACACTAATCGAGTATAACAATTCCCTGATCGAGTGAAACAAAGCCCTGATTGAGTATATAACAAAGTCCTCTGATTGAGACAATAAAGACTCTGAATATATAAGAAAAGCCCCTGATCGAGTTCAAAAAAGGCCCTCATCGAAGCAACAAAAGCCCGTCCCTACCGAGTATAACGAAGCCCACAGACCGAGTAACGTAGTCCCATGATCGAGTATAACAAAGAACCCTGATCGAGTATAACATAGTCCCTCGATCGAGGAAATAAAAGCCCTCATAAAGTATTACAAAAGCCCCACATCGAGAATAACAAAGGCCATTGATCGAGGCCACTGATCAAATATAATAAAAAACCTCAATCGAGTATAACAAAATTCCCCTGATCGAGTATAACAAAGTTCCTGGTCGAGTATAACAAAGTCCCCGGTCAACGTCCCTCATCGAGTATGGAACAAAGTTCCCTGATCGAGTATATAAAAAGAACCCTGATCGAGCATAACAGCCCCCTAACCGAGTATAGCAAAAGTCTCCTGATCGAGTATATAACAAAGGCCCCTCATCGAGTATAACAAAAGTCCAATGATCGAGTACAACAAAGGCCCTTGATCGAGTACAACAAAGTCCAATGATCGAGTGTAACAAAGATCTTAAATGAGTATAACAAAGTCCACTAATCGAGTATAAATTTCTGATCGAGTGACGCGTCAAAGCCCTGATCGAGTATAACAAAGGCCATTATTAAAGTATAACAAAGGCCTATATAACAGCGCCCCTGGTCGTTATAACAAAGTCTCCTCATCGAGTATAACAAAGTCCACTTATCGAGTAACAAAGTCCCTATATAACAGCGTCTCTGATCGAGTACAACAAAGGCCCCAAGGAAGCAACAGCGTCTCCTGCTCGAGTATAACAAAGCCCTGCTCGAGTATAACAAATACCCCTGATCGAGTATAACAAACGTGTCTAATCGTGTATAAAGGCCTCAATCGAGCATATCCAAGGCCTCTGGATCGAGTACAACAAAGGCCCCTAATCGAGTACACAAACAAAGGCCCTGATGGAGTACAACAAAGTCCCCTGATTGAGTATAACGAAGTCCACTGATCGTGTATAACAAAGTCCCTGATCGAGTATAACAAATTCTGGATCGAGTATAACAAAGTCCTTCATCGAGTATAACAAAGTCCCTGATCGAGTATAACAATGTCCCCTGATCGAGTAACAAAGTCCCCTGATCGAGTACAACAAAGGTCCCTTATCAGAAAGAGCCCTGGTCGAAAGGACAACAGCGCCCCTGACGAGTAAAACAGCCTCATCGAACAAAGCGCCCTGACTGACATAACAGCGCCCTGATCAAGTATAACAAAGACTTCTGATCGAGTATAACAAATTCCCCTAATCGAATTAATAGCAAAAGGCCCCATCCAAGCTCATATAACAAAGCCCCTGATCGAGTATAACAAAGGCCACTGATCGAGTATAAAAAGCCCCTGATCGAGTAATAACAAAGGCCTTCACCAGAGTATAACAAAGGCCCCTAACGAGATAACAAAGGCCCCTTATCGGCATACAAAGTCCCCCGTTCGAAAGTATAACAAAGCCCCAGACGCCACTGATCGACAAGGCCACAACAAACGGCCCATCGATCCACAACAAAAAGTCCCCACTAATCGGCGGCAACAAAGCCCCCTGATCAACTATATAACAGCCCCTGATCGAATATAACAAAGCCCACACACCTACATAAACAGCAATCTCTGACTCGAGCATAACACATCCCGATCGAAGCCTACAACATAACACCCGACCACGCAACAAAGTTCCTGGTCGGTATAGAACGTCCCACGATCGAGTATAACAAAGCCCCTGTTCGAGTATAACAAAGCTCTGACCATATATCACCAAAGTCTACTGATCGAGTATAACAAAATCCCTAATCGAGAATAAAAGTCAAACTATAGAGTATAACAAAGTCCCGGCGAGAAAGCCTTCTGATCGAGTATAACAAAGTCCCCTGATCGAGTATAACAGCCTCCTCATCGAAATAACAAAGTCCCCTTCAATTATAACAAAGTCCCCCGGCCTACAAACAAAGCCCCTGACGAATATTACAAAGTCCCCTGATCAAGTATAAACAAAGCCCCTGATCGAGATAACAAAGTCCCCTGGTCGAGTATAAAAAAGGCCCCAATGTAATATAACAAGACCCTCATGAGTAAAAAAAGTCCCTAATCTATAAACAAAGCCCTCAACGAGCTAACAAAGTCCCCTGATCGAGTATAACAAAGTCCCCTGATCATATAACAAAGGACCCTGATCGAATATAACAAAGGCCTTCGGTTGGAAAGCATATAACAAAGCATCCTGCGATCGAGTATAACAAAGTCTCTGATCGGTATAACAGCAATAAATCTGAAACCAGCACATCGA
>NW_024725281.1:0-8442 GCF_018991925.1 Homarus americanus | reverse complement strand
TTTGTTATACTCGATCAGGGGGCTTTGTTATACTCGATCAGAGGGCTTTGTTATACACGATCAGGGGACTTTGTTATTCAAGATAAGGGGAGCTTTGTTATACTCGATCAGGGTGCTTTGTTATACTCGATCAGGGGACTTTGTTATATTCGATGAGGAGACTTTTTTATACTCGATCATGGGACTTTGTTATTCTCGATCAGGGGCCTTTGTTATACTAGATCAGGGGACTTTGTTATACTTGACCAGGAGACTTTGTTATACTCGATTAGGGGCCTTTGTTATACTTGATCAGGGGGCTTTGTTATACTTGATCAGGGGACTTTGTTATTCTCGATAAGGGGGTCTTTGTTATACTCGATGAGAGGGCTTTGTTATACTTGATAAGGGGGCTTTGTTATCCTCGATCAGGTGACTTTGTTATTCTCGATAAGGGGGTCTTTGTTATACTCGATCAGGGGGCTTTGTTATACTCGTTCAGGCGAAATTGTTATACTCGACCAGGGGACTTTGTTATACTCGATCAGGGGCCTTTGTTAAACTCGATCAGGAACCTTTGTTATACTCGATCTGGGGACTTTGTTATACTCGATGAGGGGACTATGTTATTCTCGATCAGGGGGCTTTGATATACTCGATCAGGGAACTTTGTTATACTCGATCAGGGGCCTTTGTTATAATCGTTCAGGGGTCTTTGTTATACTCGACCAGGGGACTTTGTTATACTCGATCTGGAGCCTTTGTTATACTTGATCAGGGGGCTTTGTTATACTCGATCAGGGGACTTAGTTATTCTCGATAAGAGGGCTTTGTTATACTCGATGAGGGGGTTTTGTTATACTCGATCAGGGAAATTTTGTTATACTCTATCATTGGCCTTTGTTATACTCGATCAGGGGACTTTGTTATACTCGATTAGGAGAATTTGTTATACTCGATCAGGGGACTTTGTTATACTCGATCAAGGACTTTGTTATCCTCGATCAGGGGACTTTGTTATACTCGATGAGCGAGCTTTGTTATACTCCATCAGGGGACATTGTTATTGCCTTTTAGGGTCCTTTGTTGAACTCGATTAGGGGCCTTTTTTATACTCGTTCAGGGGACTTTGTTATACTCGATCTAGGGCCTTTGTTATACTTGATCAGGGGACTTTGTTATACTCGACCAGGGGACTTTGTTATACTCGATTAGGGGACTTTGTTATACTCAATCAGGGGACTTTGTTATACTCGATCAGGGGACTTTGTTATACTCGATCAGGGGACTTTGTTATACTCGATCAAGGACTTTGTTATCCTCGATCAGGGGACTTTGTTATACTCGATGAGCGGGCTTTGTTATACTCGATCAGGGGACATTGTTATAGACTTTTAGGGTCCTTTGTTATACTCGATCAGGGGCCTTTGTTATACTCGTTCAGGGGACTTTGTTATACTCGACCAAGGGACTTTGTTATACTCGATCTATGGCCTTTGTTATATTTGATCAGGGGACTTTTCTATACTCGACCTGGGAACATTGTTATACTCGATCAGGGAGCTTTGTTATACTCGATCAGGGGGCTTTTTTATACTCGACCAGGGGACTTTGTTATATCTAGATCTGGAGCCTTTGTTATACTTGATCAGGGGGCTTTTTTATACTCGATGAGGGGACTTAGTTATTCTCGATAAGAGGGCTTTGTTATACTCGATGAGGGGGCTTTGTTATACTCGATCAGGGAAATTTTGTTATACTCTATCATGGGCCTTTGTTATACTCGATCAGGGGACTTTGTTATACTCGATCAGGAGAATTTGTTATACTCGATTAGGGGACATTGTTATTGCCTTTTAGGGTCCTTTGTTATACTCGATCATGGGCCTTTTTTATACTCGTTCAGGGGACTTTGTTATACTCGATCTAGGGCCTTTGTTATACTTGATCAGGGGACTTTGTTATACTCGACCAGGGGACTTTGTTATACTCGATCAGGGGACTTTGGTATACTCGATCAGGGGACTTTGTTATACTCGACCAGGGGACTTTGTTATACTCGATCAGGGGGCTTTGTTATACTCGATCAGGGGACATTGTTATAGACTTTTAGGGTCCTTTGTTATACTCGATCAGGGGCCTCTGTTATACTCGTTCAGGGGACTTTGTTATACTCGACCAGGGGACTTTGTTATACTCGATCTAGGGCCTTTGTTATATTTGATCAGGGGACTTTTCAATACTCGACCTGGGAACATTGTTATACTCGATCAGGGGACTTTGTTATACTCGATCAGGGGGCTTTGTTATACTCGATGAGGGACCTTTGTTATACTCGATCAGGGGCCTTTGTTATAATCGTTCAGGGGACTTTGTTATACTCGACCAGGGGACATTGTTATACTCGATCTGGAGCCTTTGGTTATACTTGATCAGGGGCTTTGTTATACCTGATCAGGGACTTTTGTTATACTCGATCAGGGGACTTTTGTTATGCCTGGGATCAGGGGCTTTGTTATGTTTCGATCAGGGGAACTTTGTTATACTCACTCAGGGGCCTTTGTTATAATCGTTCAGGGGACTTGTAATACTCGACCAGGGGGACTTTGTTATACTCGATCTGGTTTTGTTATACTCTGATCAGGGGCTTATATACCTGATTAGAGACTTAGTTATTTCGATAAGGGGCCTGGTTATACTCGATCAGGGGACTTTGTTATACCGACCAGGGACTTTGTTATACCTCGGATCAGGGGCCTTGTTATAATTTGATCAGGGGCTTTGTTATACTCGATCAGGAACAACAGTTATTCTCGATAAGGGGGACTTTGTTATACTCAATTAGGGGGCTTTGATATACTCGATCAGGGAACCCTGTTATACTCGATCAGGGGCCTTTGTTATACTCGTTCAGGCGATTTTGTTATACCTGACTAGGGAGCTTGTTATACCTCGACCTGTGACTTTTGTTGTTTCCACAGGGCCCTTGTTAAACGATGAGGGGCCTTTTGTTATACTCGATCAGGGACTTTGTTATACCTGATTAGGGGACTTTGTTATACCTGGATCAGGGGGCTTTGTTATACCTGATCAGAACTTTGTTATATTCTGATCACGGGATTTCAGTACCTGAACAGGGACTTCTTTGTTATACTCGATCAGGGACTTTGTTATACCTGGATCAAGGGACTTTGTTATACTCCGTCAATAGAACTTTTGTTATACTCGATCAAGGACTTTGTTATACCTCGATCAGGGACTTTCTTATACTGGATCTGGGGGGTCTTTGTACTCTGATCAGGGGGCTTATATACTCCCGGATCAGGGACTTAGTTTTTCTCGATAAGGGGGACTTTGTTATACTCGATGAGGGGGCTTTGTTATACTCGATCAGGGAAATTCTGTTATACTCGATCATGGGCCTTTGTTATACTCGATCAGGAAACTTTATTATACTCGATGAGGGGACTTTGTTATACTCGATGAGAGGGCTTTGTTATAATTGATCAGGGGCCTTTGTTATAATCGTTCAGGGGACTTTGTTATACTCGATCAGGGGACTTTGTTATACTCGACCAGGGGAGTTTGTTATACTCGACCAGGGGACTTTGTTATACTCGATGACGGGCCTTTGTTAAACTTGATGAGGGGCCTTTGTTATAATCGACCAGGGGACTTTGTTATACTCGTTCAGGGGCCTTTGTTAAACTCGATGAGGGGCCTTTGTTATACTTGATCAGGCTACTTTGTCATACTCGATCAGGGGACTTTGTTATATTCGATGAGGGGGGCTTGTTGTACTCGATCAGAACTTTGTTATACTGATGAGGGGATCCTTTTTTACCTCGATGAGGGGGGCTTTTGTTATACTCGATCAAGGACTTGTAATATTCGATCAGGGCCTTTTGTTTATACCGATCAGGGCCTTTGTTATACTCTCGCCAGGGACTAGGACTTTTATGCCATACTCGATGAGCGGGCTTTGTTATACTCGATCAGGGGACATTGTTATTGCCTTTTAGGGTCCTTTGTTATACTCGATCAGGGGCCTTTTTTAAACTCGTTCAGGGGACTTTGTTATACTCGATCTAGGGCCGTTGTTATACTTGATCAGGGGACTTTGTTATACTCGACCAGGGGACTTTGTTTTACTCGATCAGGGGACTTTGTTATACTCGATCAGGGGACTTTGTTATACTCGATGAGGAGACTTTGTTATACTCGATCAGGGGACTTTGTTATACTCGATCAGGAGAATTTGTTATACTCGATCAGGGGACTTTGTTATACTCGATCAAGGACTTTGTTATCCTCGATCAGGGGACTTTTTTATACTCGATGAGCGGGCTTTGTTATACTCGATCAGGGGACATTGTTATAGACTTTTCGGGTCCTTTGTTATACTCGATCAGGGGCCTTTTTTATACTAGTTCAGGGGACTTTGTTATACTCGACCAGGGGACTTTGTTATACTCGATCTAGGGCCTTTGTTATATTTGATCAGGGGACTTTTCTATACTCGACCTGGGAACATTGTTATACTCGATCAGGGAGCTTTGTTATACTCGATCAAGGGGCTTTGTTATACTCGATCAGGGAACTTTGTTATACTCGATCAGGGGCCTTTGTTATACTCGTTCAGGCGTCTTTGTTATACTCAACAAGGGATAATTGTTATACTCGATCAGGGGCCTTTGTTAAACTCGATAGGGGCCTTTGTTATACTCGATCAGGGGACTTTGTTATACTCGGATCAGGGGACTTTGTTATACTCGATCAGGGGGCTTTATATACTCGATCAGGAACTTTGTTTATACTGATCAGGGCCTTTGTTATAATCGTTCAGGGACTTTGTAATAATACTTTCGACCAGGGACTTTGTTATACTAGATCTGGGAGCCTTTGTTATACTTGATCAGGGGGCTTTTTTATACTCGATGAGGGGACTTAGTTATTCTCGATAAGAGGGCTTTGTTATACTCGATGAGGGGGCTTTGTTATACTCGATCAGGGAAATTTTTTTATACTCTATCATGGGCCTTTGTTATGCTCGATCAGGGGACTTTGTTATACTCGATCAGGAGAATTTGTTATACTCGATCAGGGGACATTGTTATTGCCTTTTAGGGTCCTTTGTTATACTCGATCAGGGGCCTTTTTTATACTCGTTCAGGGGACTTTGTTATACTCGATCTAGGGCCTTTGTTATACTTGATGAGGGGACTTTGTTATACTCGACCAGGGGACTTTGTTATACTCGATCAGGGGACTTTGTTATACTCGATCAGGGGACTTTGTTATACTCGACCAGGGGACTTTGTTATACTCGATCAGGGGGCTTTGCTTATACTCGACCAGGGACTTTGTTATACTGATCTAGGCCTTTGTTATATTTGGATCAGGGACTTTTCTATACTGAATTCGGGGAACATTGTTATACTCGATCAGGGACTTTGTTATACTCTCGATCAGGGGGCTTTGTTATACTCGATGAGGAACTTTTGTTATACTTCCGGATCAGGGCCTTTTGTTATAATCACCGTTCAGGGACTTTTGTTATACTCGACCAGGGACATTGTTATACTTCATCTGAGCCTTTTGTTATACTCTTGGATCAGGGCTTTGTTATAATCGTTCAGGGGACTTAGTTATACTCGACCAGGGGACTTTGTTATACTCGATCTGGAGCCTTTGTTATACTCGATCAGGGGGCTTTGTTATACTCGATCAGGGGACTTTTTTATACATGCACTGGGGACTTTGTTATACTCGATCAGGGGACTTTGTTATACTCGATCTGGAGCCTTTGTTATACTTGATCAGAGGGCTTTGTTATACTCGATCAGGAGACTTAGTTATTCTCGATAAGGGGGCCTTTGTTATACTCGATCAGGGGACTTTGTTATACTCGACCAGGTGACTTTGTTATACTCGATCAGGGGCCTTTGTTATACTTGATCAGGGGGCTTTGTTATACTCGATCAGGGAACATTGTTATTCTCGATAAGGGGGACTTTGTTATACTCAATTAGGGGGCTTTGTTATACTCGATCAGGGAACCCTGTTATACTCGATCAGAGGCCTTTGTTATACTCGATCAGGGGACTTTGTTATACTCGACTAGGGGAGTTTGTTATACTCGACCGTGGGACTTTGTTATACTCGATGAGGGGCCTTTGTTAAACGCGATGAGGGGCCTTTGTTATACTCGATCAGGGGACTTTGTTATAATTTTATTAGGGATCTTTTGTGAAAGGCGCTCGATCAGGGCTTTGTTATGCCTCGATCAGGGAACTTTGTTATACTTCGATCACGGGACTTGTTAAGTACTCGTATCAAGGGACTTTGTTATATACTCGATCAGTAATTTTGTTATACTCGATCAGGGATCTCGGTTATACTCTCGTCAGGGAACGTTGGTTATACTCGATCAGGACTCGGTACTCGATCTGGGGCCTTTGTTATACTTGATCAGGGGCCTTTGTTATACTCGATCAGGGAAATTTGTTATACTCGATCATGGGCTTTTGTTAAACTCGATTAGGGGACTTTGTTATACTCGACCAGGGGACTTGGTTATACTCGATCAGGGAAATTTGTTATACTCGATCATGGGCTTTTGTTAAACTCGCCGAACAGAAACTTATTATACTCGATGAGGACTTTGTTATACCTCGATGAGGCCGGTTATAATTTTGATCGAAATTTTGTTATAATCGTTCAGGACTTTGTTATACTCGATCAGGGACTTTGTTATACTCGACCAGGGGAGTTTGTTATACTCGACCAGGGGACTTTGTTATACTCGATGACGGGCATTTGTTAAACTCGATGAGGGGCCTTTGTTATAATCGACCAGGGGACTTTGTTATACTCGTTCAGGGGCCTTTGTTAAACTCGATGCGGGGCCTTTGTTATACTTGATCAGGCTACTTTGTCATACTCGATCAGGGGACTTTGTTATATTCGATGAGGGGGCTTTGTTATACTCGATCAGGGAACTTTGTTATACTGGATGAGGGGACTTTGTTTTACTCGATGAGGGGGCTTTGTTATACTCGATAAAGGGACTTTGTAATATTCGCTCAGGGTCCTTTGTTATACTCGATCAGGGGCCTTTGTTATACTCGATCAGGGGACTTTGTTATACTCGACCTGGGACTTTGTTATACTCGATTTGGAGCCTTTGTTATACTTGATCAGGGGGCTTTGTTATACTCGATCAGGGGACTTTGTTATGCTCAATTAGGGGGCTTTGTTATACTCGATCAGGGAACTTTGTTATACTCGTTCAGGCGCTTTTGTTATATTTGATTAGGGGGCTTTGTTTTACTCGATCAGGGGCCTTTGTTATAATCGTTCAGGGGACTATGTTATACTCGAACAGGGGACCTTGTTATACTCGATCATGGGACTTTGTTATACTCGATCAGGGGATTTTGTTATATTCGATGAGGGACTTTGTTATTCTCGATCATGGGACTTTGTTATACTCGATGAGGGGCCTTTGTTATACTCGATGAGGGGACTTTGTTCTACTCGATCAGGGGACTTTGTTAGTTTCGATGAGGGGACTTTTTTATACTCGATCATGGGACTTTGTTATACTCGATGAGGGGCCTTTGTTATACTCGATCAGGGGCCTTTGTTATACCCGATCAGGGGACTTTGTTATAATCGATCAGAGGACTTTTTTATACTCGATCATGGGACTTTGTTATACTCTATGAGGGGGCTTTGTTATACTTGATCAGGCTACTTTGTTATACTCGATCAGGGGTCTTTGTTATATTCGATGAGGGGGCTTTGTTATACTCGATCAGGGAACTTTGCTATACTGGATCAGGGGACTTTGTTTTACTCGATGAGGGGGCTTTGTTATACTCGATCAAGGGACTATGTAATATTCGATCAGGGGCCTTTGTTATACTCGATCAGGGGCCTTTGTTATACTCGATCAGGGGACTTTGTTATACTCGACCTGGGACTTTGTTACACTCGATTTGGAGCCTTTGTTATACATGATCAGGGGGCTTTGTTATACTCGATCAGGGGACTTTGTTATTCTCGATAAGGGAGACTTTGTTATACTCGATCTGGGGGCTTTGTTATACTCGATCAGGGAACTTTGTTATACTCGATCAGGGGCCTTTGTTATACTCGATCAGGGGACTTTGTTATACTCGACCTGGGGACTTTGTTATACTCGATCAGGGGCCTTTGTTATACTTGATCAGGGGACTTTGTTATACTCGATCAGGGTACTTTGTTATTCTCGATAAGGGGTTTTTTGTTATACTCGATCAGGGGGCTTTGTTATACTTAATCAGGGGGCTTTGTTATACTCGATCAGGGGACTTTGTTATTCAAGATAAAGGGGGCTTTGTTATACTCGATCAGTGGGCTTTGTTATACTCGATCAGGGGCCTTTGTTAAACTCGATCAGGGGCCATTGTTATACTC
>NW_024725280.1:0-23814 GCF_018991925.1 Homarus americanus | reverse complement strand
GATCAGGTGAGAGATGGGTCGGTTTATAAGTTTGTTTCTATTAATGGGGTGTTACACAGGTCTTGTGTTTCATCCAAGCGACCAGCTAAAGTAGGTCGGTTTTTACTTGTTGTCCCTGCTGGTTGACGTAGTAACATTCTCTCTGTAGCTCACAAGAGCCCTCTAGTAAGTCACTGTTCTCGTAGGAAAACTTATAGGAAGGTTGCTAATCAGTTTTACTGGCCAGGTATGGGAGCGGATATTAGAGCTTTTTGTAGGAGTTGTGATCCGTGCCCACGTATATCCGCCAAGGGTAGAGTCCGTCCTGTTCCACTTGAACCCTTACCCATTGCAGAACCATCTTCTCGGGAAGCCATAGATTTTGTTGGACCGTTCTCGCCCCCTTCCTCTAAGAAGCCTAAATTACATCAAGCTAATTTGCTAAGGAAATATAATTGCAGGACCCACATTGCTCGTGTCCTTGACGACGTCCCCAAGCTGGAGTTAGTCGAGGCACTACCTGCAAGAGTTCCTGTGGAGTTCGGACGCCAGAGTCTGTTGATCTCGGTTGCCAGTTGCTGCCAACACCTGACGAGATAGAAGAATCCTCTATGACTGGAAATAGGCCCAAACTTAAACTTGGACTGAAGTGGACCCCACGTGCAGTTCCTTGATACGGCCTTACGTTTTGGACCTCAAGTTACCACCTATTCTTTTCTATGACCCTTCTTTATTGTGCAATGTGTATTTAAGCATTTGTTGTAAGATGATTATGCTTTGTGTACTAATCTTAAGTTTAATCTACCTTACAGTAGATTTTTGTTGGGGGAGCAGTGTAAGGGCGGAAACGATCCTCCGGCTAGTTACCGCTGTTAACTCGCTCGTTTGCTGGTGCAGACGACCCTTGGGGTGGTTGGACAGAGGTGATAACGGCAGCGACTATCTCCGCCACGAGCAGATTCAACCCAGCCGCCATACCGTCAGTATCTAGCTACCCTGCTGTCCGTCAAATTCTGGCTGTGATCTCATCATATGTCCTGGACTCGTGGGCTGTGTTCCCAGACCTTCACCTATCAACTGCCAACTCTCTGGTCATCTACCACTACCGCATACCACGACCATCAGTTCATCACATTCCGTCGGTGCCCCGGTGTTCTCCTGCCTTTTCAAGACGTTGCTGAGTGTGGAGCGAAGTGGACGCTTCCTGCCCTGAGTGTGCATCACCGCGTTCCAGAACCTTCCCCC
The DNA here is from genome assembly GCF_018991925.1 of Homarus americanus. NCBI lineage: Eukaryota > Metazoa > Arthropoda > Malacostraca > Decapoda > Nephropidae > Homarus > Homarus americanus. Next base: position 22,590 of record NW_024725280.1, on the reverse strand, counting down.
AGGGCCACTGCCGTAGGAAATATTTGTTCATTGTTTGATTCCATTAATTGCTGACTCCCCTTTATTGTTCGATTCTATCAATTGTTGACTCCATTTAATTGTTTGATTCAATTAATTGCTGACTCCCATTATTTGTTTGATTCCTTTAATTGCTTGCTTCCATTAATTGTTTGACTCCCGTAATTATTTGATGTTTGTTGAGTGGTGTCAGAGTTTTGTGTTATATTTTTATAGTAAAGAGATGCCAATCTCTAACGGTTGTTTGTTATCTTCGAAAACCATGGTCCTTGACTTTCCTTTATTAAGATCCTGATTAGCCTGGTAGATTTCTATCCTAAGTCCCAGGGCTCATAACAGTGTAATTGATGAAGAATTTACATTTGCACCATAGTGTGGGCTGTACCCCGCTACGCTTCTAAGGTCTCAGTCTGTCAGTACATTGGCGGGTTAGCTGTTGTATGGCTGGTAAGGTACAAGGGACGCAAACACCAAGTTATTTAAAAGAAGAAACAGTCAATAGTGTTGTTACCTATCTTGAACTTGGCGGGGCCGCGTTTGCGATTACCATCTTATTTGTTGAACACTTTAGTTTTCTCAGTGGAGATAATTAGACCGAGGTTCTCACAGGCTGCATATACATGGTTCAGGGTGGTTTGCATTTCACGATGAGTTTTAGTATGTATAAGAATATCATCAGCATAGCTGATTGAGATATTGCTGGGGTTGTCTGGTATTAAATTTAATAATGCATTCATAAGAACATCGAACACAATGGGGCTAAGTATTCCATCTTGAGGGGTACCAAGTTGCATATCTTTAACTTCACTTTTGTAACCCTGAAACAATGCAGCAGCCCTTCTGTTGATTAGGTAACCACTTATCCAGTGTAACAGCCTACCTCCTATAACCATTTTGGCTAGTTCGTACAATATCAGTTGTCTATTGGCAATATCAAATGCAGCTTTTAGGTCAAGAAATGTGGTGTATCTGTGCATTTCATCACCATGCAGAGTTAGGAATGTGGTGATGCAATTATGTACACCTTTACCATGAGTGAAGCCATTTATGTTAGGAGACATGTGTTCTCTGATTCTATATAAGAGTCTGCCAAGAACCATCCTCTCAAAGGTTTTACACAGGCAGCTGGTTAGTGATATGGGATGAAAAGCATCAGGCTGTCCCGGTTTCGGTATTGGTACAACAATACTACTGGTCCATGATGTAGGTAGTTGGCCCTCGGCATGACTCATATTGTACAATACCAACAATGGATTGCCTGGCACACGCCTTAGTAGACTAACGATGTTGTAGGTGACTCCGTCCTCTCCAGGGGAAGTAGATCTACCCCTGGCGAGGGCGGCGTCAAGCTCCCACTCAGTATATGGAACATCACATCCATCGTGCTGTTTGCCCAGCATAAATTTAATAAGATTACTTCTCTCTACAGACTTCGCATCAAGGAGTCCCCGAGTCCTAGTTGGTAACATGTCATAGCTAGACACATGAGCTCACTTTATTAGTTCATTCGACTTTTGCAGAGGGTATGGATGGGAGACGAGTCTACTGTTTTTACCTCTGATTATGTTTGTCTTTCCAGGGTTTGCTGAGGGATGTGTGTTGGTTCAGGCTGTTGACGTATGTCTCCCATGCATTTTGTCTGAGTTCGTTTACACGTTCCCTGACAGCAGCAAGGGAAGCTTGATACAATTGTAACATTTGAGGTGTTCTAATTTGTTTGTAACCCTTATCCACCCTCCGACTCTAGCCCTGAGTTTTTTCAGCTCAGAGTCATTATAGCACTGCTGTTGCCTGTTCCCATTATGTTGACCACGTTTTCTCCGTTTTTTGGTGGAGGTATTGTTGGTGAAATATGCATAAGTCCTATCTATCAGATCGTCATGGAAACTTTGGTAGATGTCAGGCTTGTAGTCCTTGTACCAGTCATGGATGAAGTCTATGAACTGGCTTTCATGTTATTGCTTGACTGTGATTCTACGTCTGATCAGTCTACCCCAGTGGGGGTGTCATTGGCTACAAGTATACTAGCTTGGATTGGGCTGTGGTCAGACATAAGATCAGTGACAATATCAGAGCTATGAGTTGTGCATGAAAAATTAAAACCAATACACTTGTCTAGACCCCCGCCATAGATGTGTGTTGGTTCATTATTACCTATACTTTGAACATCTTCATATTCGCTGAGAAGTGAGATAAGTCTCCTACCATTGGTGTTAGTGGTGGAGTCACCTAATTTCTTGTGTCTAGTATTCAGGTCACCCATTAGGCCAGTGGGCTCAGTGTGTAAAAAGTCTGGGAGATCTGAGGGAGCATAGGCGTTTAGCACGTTGAGTGGAATTGCCCAGGTGGATAGTGATCCCATGGTACTGAAGGTAGGTAGTCTTTTTGAATACAAGAGGTACATGCGGGAGTGACTTCTTAACATACATCAAACATGTGTGAGTAGAATTAGGATCATAATACACATAATTGGGCAGAGTGGGTGGGGGCTTACCATTAGGTGTGAGACACTCCTGCAGACACACAATATCGATGTCTTCAGTCACAACTTTGTGGTGTAGGTCAGGGTATCGTTTTCTAAGGGATGTGATGTTCCAACTCATCACCTTCACCGCTCTGTATCTTTGTCTGGTATTAACACTGGCCATTATGAACTGTATTTGGAAAGAAGCAAAAGGCACTGTATGATACTGTTCTTTTCTGCGCTGCTTGTCCCTTCGGCAGGCAGTAGGCCACATAACGTTTTTGAAAAATTTCTGCAGCATGTACTGCTCAACAATTGTTGTATGTCAGTGGCAAACAACGACACACTTTGGTTACACTCGACATCACCACCATTTTCTGTTTATGTTTGTTATCGCCGCTGGCTTCAGCGACAGTGCTGGCTCGTGATGCCATTAAATCTTTCGACCTGTGACCTCGCCAGATGTAGAAGTGTTTACAGACAAGTCCTGGTTCTGCTGAGTGGACTGTCTTAGATCATGAGATGATCGTCTTCATAGATGCCAAAGATTTGTCAGTCCAGAATTCATGACGATTTACAACATTGTTTTCTTCAAACACCATATACTGATCTGCATGACTTCACTAAGATGAGGTACTGAAATATTGTTGACTAATTACGCCTACTCGTTTCTGCATAACCTGGAGTAATAAGACAATGCAGAATGAAGCGAAGCGACGATTAATAGAGTTATGAACTTTGTGTTATGTCAGTATGCTTATTAAATTGTAATTAAGATAAAATTGTGTGAGACAAACTAATTATGTATCAGATGGATCACCTTGTAATGTTATGAACGCCTTCTCCTCTGCAGGTTTTGACCACATCAATGAATATTGAATGCGTCCAAAAAGAAAAAAAAAAAAAGCGCTGGGTGCGCGGGCTGGCTCGTCGCAAACAAACACCCACGGCCCTGTACGCTCGAACCCAAACTTTATGACAACTCCTCAGATATTTGAACACGTCACTCAAACACACGACACTCTACGTCACTGTCTCTTGTGCTGACGTTATTACGATCTACGTTGTCTCACGCTGAACTCCCGGCGTTGGTGGTTCCTTTGTTCCTCATGGTAGTTGAGAATTCCCTTCGACGCCCCCCCGTACTTGTTTTGACTGTAAACGCATTAGTTAAGGACGTTCAGGTTACGGGCAAGTCGAAGGGAATGATTGAACCCCGTCTGTGTTACCCCATGCTGATCTTTCGATGACTGCTGGTGATGATCCTGGACCTTTGGTTGGGAGAGTGGGCCAGGGGTTGGCCGTAGGGAGTACCCTAACAGCAGTAGTGTTTCTTAAGACCTGCCTAGGTGGCGGGTCTGGGCGCTGAAGGGGCGTAGGAGCTCTAGGACAGTCAGGGTGCCATACACGAACTCCAACTGTTTTGCAGTTAATACACTTCTGTTGAATGACACCCCCTTGAGCAACTGTATCTCTGCAAGCCTTAGTTGCATGTTGTCTTGAGCAGAGACCACACCACGGCTTAGTCGAGGGGCATAATCGGGCCGCATGGCCCCAGTGTTGACAATTGTAACACCTCCGGGTAGGGGGCTGATAGAGAGTTACCTTCAGAATCCGATAGGCACCACGGACTCGAATGGTCTTGGGTGAGTCTTCCGAGCCAACCCAGTCTGCAATTACTGCATTCTTGCCCCTGAGTCGCTTCGTCCTTCTGATGTCGGGATGAGCTTCTAGTAGTGTAGGGGTCTGGTACTGGTCGAGCCCTATGATTAAAATAGTTTTCTTGCTCGATGGTTGGGATGATTGTACCATGGTTATTCCCCTTATGCTATTGGTGAGGAGATCCTGTATGACTGCTGGGTCACTTCTAATCAGAACATGATCTTGTGTACCGACTCTGAACTGAAACTCAGCGTCTGGGTGTTTATCTTCCGCATCGTTCAGTCAGAGATACTTGTCTTCAGGTGATGTACCTTCAGGGAAGTTTAATTTTACTCATGGGGGGTTGTGGTTGTAGTTGATGGTCTCTTAAGTTTTTCTGCCTTTTCGGCCTTCCGCTTGTTCCTGGACTGAACTACTTGAAAGCCATCCTCTCCGTTGGTGTCAAGGTCAACACCATAGCCACCTGGCTCACTCAGTGCATCAGGAGAGTTAAAGCGAGTAGCTGGGTCTCCAGTCAACTCAGACATGGTGGAGTTACAGGACCCGACCTAGTATATGCCTACGTCAGAGGGCCGAGGACTGCTTGGCACTTCTAGGAAGTCAGCGGTGGTTGGGAGGCGTAACCCTCGTAGACGACAAAGGAGACTGGCATCTACAGCGTATTAGCGGTGTGAGGGGAGGCCGTGAACATGCCTCCCGCAAGAGGGAGTGTGGTGTCAGTGGGAAGGTAACAGGAGTATTCTCAGTTTGTAAACACTATTATTACACTACACTTGTTCTTAATAGTATCTCTGTTTTTCTGGTTAGATACAGTATCAAAGACAATTTTAGTTTCAAAAGAACTATCCAGCCTGGCACACTATGAGGAGGGGGGTTTGTGTAAACAACCCCTCACCACATGGCCGAGCGTGAACACAAGGGTACAGTATAGGCCTTGCCTCGCGGGCGCCAACACACGATACAGTGCTGAACCCACATTAGTTCACTTGTTATACAGGCAACATATTTGCAGGAGGTGGTGGTGGAGGTGGTAGGTTAGTGAAGTCCTTGGTGGAGGTGGTTTGTTGAAGAGGGTCTGTTTGTTTGTTTGATTGATTTTGTTTGTTTGATTTTTTGTAGGTATGATTGTTTGTTTTACTGTTTGTCTGTTTGTTATATTGTTTGTTTGTATGTTTAATTGTTTTTTGTTTGTTTTGTTGCTTGATTGTTTGTATTGTTTGTTTGATTGGTTGATTGGTTGTTTGTTTGATTGTTTGTATGTATGTTTGTTTGTTTTGTTTGTCTGTTTGTTTTATTGTTTGTTTGTTTACTTGTTTGTTTTATTCTTTTATTTTTGTTTGCTTGTTTGTTTTATTGTTCGTTTGTTTGTTTTATTGTTTATTTGTTTTTTGGAATGGTGTTTTTTGTGGTGTCATTTTTGTTTGTGTTGTGTTGTGTTGGGTTGTTGATTGTTTGTTTGTGATGTATTGTTTGTTAGTGGTTGGAGAGAGAGAGAGAGAGAGAGAGAGAGAGAGAGAGAGAATCAACACAATTTCTATACCATAAATTTACCAACTCTCTCTCTCTCTCTCTCATGATAAAAAAACTGATCGACTTGTACCTGTGGTTGTTGTTTGTGTTTTAATTGTTAATTTAATACAACTTTTTTATCTTATTTCTAATTTCTACTGTTGTTCCAGCCACATGTTGTATTGTTAATAATAATGATAATAATAATAATATTAATAATAATAATAATAATAATAATAATAATAATAATAATAATAGAGACGATAATTATTAAAATACGGAGGCAAGATGAGGAAGAGGGAAGGAATGATGATAGTTGAGAAGGTGACAATAGTTGTGATAATGCTGGTTGTGGTAGTGATGGTAATATTATACACGTAACAATAATGGTTGCCCTTCGTGTACGAGGATGGCCGGCCCTAGGGCCACCTAGGCGTGAATTTGTTTAAGGTGTTAGAATCTGTCGCCAACACCACAACCACACCCTAAGCGAACGAGTTGTATGACCCAGTTTCAAGGAATAGTCCGAGAAGACCGGACAAGTCGCCAACTGTACTGGCTAACCATTATTCCAGAATAAGATCCGCAAATCGATTAACATCCAGGTTCCCATTTACTGGTAAATAGAAAGCCAAATGGCGTAAAAAAAAATGCTCATATTTTCACTCTGTCCGGGAATCGAACACGGGTCCACTCGCTTGCAAGGCGAGCATGCTGACTATTACACCACAGGTTGCCAAAATCACGTTTAGTAAACAAAATTTTTTTTTTTTTTTTTCGTGCCGGTCAAGCCCCGACCAGAGGTTAGCTAGACCCCCGGACAACTCTTATGGAGCTTGGCCAGCACGTCGTGTCGGTATTATCATCTCGACTTAATTATATGTTACAAAGTCACTTGTGAGTTTTTCAATGTTATTTTTTTTATAATATTTACTTATTCTAAGATAAATGTTAACAAATAAATGACTTAAATAATACGAAAACAAACAAATAAATGCGGAACTCCACCTAATATATACTGTATGTTACACTCAATAGGGATAATTGGCCATTAGTGATAACTTCTATGTATTTCTCTTTTCTGGAAACTTTTGACTGGCCATAAACGATCCTGTACATCATAAATATACATATAAATGAATACCTTCATGCATAATGTAACCTGACCAGACCTAACCTAACTTAACCTAATCTAGCCTAACCTAACCTAACGCAATCTAGTCTTCTCCTCCTCCTCCTCACATGCATTATTTCTTCATCAACCCCAATTAAAATTCGAACGCCTTAACCTTACACACCGTGGCCCTGGGTTGTGGGTGGAGAGGGGGGATGGGGGATTGTTGGGGGAGGGCGGGGGAAGAGTCACCTAAATCACCCAACACACCCAGCAGGCGCTTTGTAACACCCAACAAGTGATCTTTGGGTGGGGGCAGTTTTTTTCGCCAGATCTAGACCAGTGGGCAGTGTTACCCCCAAAGGTCACCGAGGCAGGAGTGACCTTTGGGGAGTTTTTGGATTGTAAATAGTGCTTCTACACCCTTAACTCATGAGACTTAAAGGCAAGCATAAGCTTAGCAGGCTTCACTGTTGGCTGCTGTAAACGCTTATTACACCCACAAGGATGCAGGAGATGCCCAACAAAAAAACAAAAAACAGTTAGAGATTGATTTTTGATTTGTTAAGCCACAGTGGCTATTTATCAGCACCTACACCATCCTGCAAGAGAGCGTGAAAGGATTACAGATAGGTGGCTTATGTAAGGTCAGCAATAATTAACTTCGTTGTCAGGATATTAGGCATTGAATGTTGATAAGGCATTTATTTATATTATTTGTTTAGTTCTATATATAACGGTAAATTTATTCATAGAATGCAAGGAGTACAGGTGTAGGTATGTCTGGCCTACACTTATTATTATATATATTTACGTGGAGGTATTCAACACATTATGTATTTGATTTGCATATGAGAATTGATATACATAAGTGGATATAATCTTAATAAGTCATTATCTTGCTATTAGAGATGTATGTTGTGCCATTCACACAGGCACGGACCAATCCTCAAAGTACCAGATGTTCACACAGTCGAGGACGTAGTGTTCAAGTGTGTGTCCATATGTATGGCCACACACTTTACATTTAGTTTTGTTTACATCTGCTTGAGGAATATACTGCCAGAGGTACTTATATCCTAACCTTAATCTAGCGGTTACAACATCTTGTAATCTAGTGATCTTGTTACTTGCTCCATATACATGTTTCACTTGATACATCTCATCATGGTAACCTATGGATCGACTAGTGCCTGTTTGTACTTGTCTACTTGCGTCAAACTCATCAATAAGTTCTTTCCTAATTACATTTTTAAGGGTTCTTTTTGACAGACCCAAATTGTATTCAACGGTGTCTTTGTTAGACGCGAGTTTGGCGAGGGCATCAACTCTGTCATGTTTTATGAGGGGATCCACAACAGTTTGACCTTGACACCCCGGTCAACAAGGCACGCACATTTGTGTCTGGCTTCAGAGACAAGAGCGTGACAACCTGAGTCGAGGGTACCAAGGGCAAGTAGTGAAGATAGAGAGTCAGTGATGATGAGACTGTCAGTAACAGTGGTTTCAATGAATTTAATAGCTGTTAGTATGGCAACTAATTCAGTTTGTAGAGTGGATGCACAGTTGTTAATTCTAACTCCTTTCTCAATTATATTACCGTCAGGTTGAGTCACAACACTAGCACTTCCAGCCTCCTGTAGGTGGTGTTTAGGAGACCAACAGTAGATGGTCTGGGATATTATCATCAGTCTGTAGAGTGCAAGTGTGTTCAAGAGCCTCAATTTGCAAGGAGGAAATGTTTATATAATTAATTTTTAGTGACATGTTTGCATTGCGGATATCGAAGGAATCGTCCGCCAGGCAGCAGGAAGCGCTGTTGTGTCTCAACTTTGCAGGTTACAGGTCTAGGCCCAAAGACCATATATGTGTATTGTAGTTTGATCCATTTATAATCAGTATTTACGGTTCATACATTCAGCAATTTTATGAAATGTTACCAGGATCACTACTATGCTTCCCTCAGGGCCATTGTGAGGTTGACTTCAATTTATCTATCTTTATCGACGGGGTATACCGGCCCTGCTTCTTTGTTATTAAGTACTTTACGTCTCCTCATGGGACATCCCAGACACCCCTGAGGCTTTATTTCCGTATTTTCTCGAGTCATCAACGCTTTCCGTCAACATGAATGACCAGGGCTGGTTCGTGGTAATCTATCAGAGATCTTATATAGCCTAGGTACATTGTTTTAACAATTCTAATATTAACACCATAGTGCGGGCTGTACCCCGCTACACTTCTAAGTACATTGGCGGGTTAGCTGTTGTATGGCAGGTAGGGTACAAGGGACGGAAACACCAAGATATTTAAAAGAAGAAACATAGTCTATAGTGTTGTTACCTATCTTGAACTTGGCGGGGCCGCGTTTGCGGTTCCCAGCTTGTTTGTTGAACACCTTAGTTTTCTCAGTGGAGATAATAAGACCGAGGTGTTCACAGGCTGCGTATACATGGTTCAGGGTGGTTTGCATTTCACGATGAGTTTTAGTATGTATAAGAATATCATCAGCATAGCTGATTGAGATATTGCTGGGGTTGTCTGGTATTAAATTTAATAATGCATTCATAAGAACATTGAACAAAGTGGGCTAAGTACTCCACCTTGAGGGGTACCAAGTTGCATATCTTTAACTTCACTTTTGTAACCCTGAAACAGTGCAGCAGCCCTTCTGTTGGTTAGGTAACCACTTATCCAGTGTAACAGCCTACCTCCTATATCCATTTTGGCTAGTTCGTACAATATCAGTTGCCCATTGGCAATATCAAATGCAGCTTTTAGGTCAAGAAATGTGGTGTATCTGTGCCTTTCATCACCATGCACAGTTAGGAATGTGGTGATGCAATTATGTACACCTTTACCATGGGTGAAGCCATTTATGTTAGGAGACATGTGTTCTCTGATTCTATATAAGAGTCTGCAAAGAACCATCCTCTCAAAGGTTTTACACAGGCAGCTGGTTAGTGATATGGGACGAAAGGCATCAGGCTGTCCTGGTTTCGGTATTGGTACAACAATACTGCTGGTCCATGATGTGGGTAGTTGGCCCTCGGCATGACTCATATTGTACAATACCAACAATGGATTGCCTGGCACGCGCCTTAGTAGTCTAATGATGTTGTAGGTGACTCCGTCCTCTCCAGGGGAAGTAGACCTACCCCTGGCGAGGGCGGCGTCAAGCTCCCACTCAGTATATGGAACATCACACTCATCGTGCTGTTTGCCCAGCATAAAGCTAATAAGATTACTTCTCTCGACAGACTTCGCATCAAGGAGTCCCCGAGTCCTAGCTGGTAACATGTCATAGTTCGACATGAGCCCACTTTGTTATTAGCTCATTCGACTTTTGCAGAGGGTTTGGATGGGAGACGTGTCTTCTGTTTTTACCTCTGATTATGTTTATGTCTTTCCAGGCTTTGCTGAGGGATGTGTGTTGGTTCAGGCTGTTGACATATGTCTCCCATGCATTTTGTCTGAGTTCGTTTACACGTTCCCTGACAGCAGCAAGGGAAGCTTGATACAATTGTAACATTTGAGGTGTTCTAAATTGTCTGTAACCTTTACCCACCCTCCTGACCCTAGCCCTGAGTTTTTTCAGCTCAGGGTCATTATAGCACTGCTGTTGCCTGTTCCCATTATGCTGACCACGTTTTCTCCTTTTATTGGTGGAGGTATTGTTGGTGAAGTATGCATAAGTCATGGAAACTTTGGCAGTTGTCAGGCTTGTAGTCCTTGTACCAGTCATGGATGAAGTCTATGAACTGGCTTTCATGTTCTTGCTTGACTGTGATTCTACGTCTGTTGAGTTTACCACCAGTGGGGGTGTCATTGGCTACATGTATACTAGCTTGGATTGGGCTGTGGTCAGACATAAGATCAGTGACAACATCAGAGCTATAAGTTGTGTATGATAGATTAAAGCCAATACATTTGTCTAGACCCCCGCCATAGATGTGTGTTGGTTCATTATTACCTATAATTTGAGCATCTTCATATGCGCTGAGAAGTGAGATAAGTCTCCTACCATTGGTGTTAGTGGTGGAGTCACCTAATTTCTTGTGTCTAGTATTCAGGTCACCCATCAGGACAGTGGGCTCAGTGTGTAAAAAGTCTGGGAGATCTGTGTACTGAAGCTGATCTGAGGGAGCATAGGCGTTTAGCACGTTGAGTGTGGAGTTGCCCAGGTGGCTAGTGATCCCATGGTACTGAAGGTTGGTAGTCTTTTGGATACAAGAGGTACATGCGGGAGTGACTTCTTAACATACATCAAACATGTGTGAGTAGAACTAGGATCATAATTCACATAATTGGGCAGACTGGGTGGGGGCTTACCATTAGGTGTGAGACACTCCTGCAGACACACAATTTCGATGTCCTCAGTGGTGGTGGAGGTGGTAGGTTAGTGAAGTCCTTGGTGGCGGTGGTTTGTTGAAGAGGGTCTGTTTTTTTTATTTTTTACTTTTGTAGTTTGTTTGATTGCCTGTATATACTATTTGACTTATCGCCTGTCTTGTCTATTCCTTACTGTCTGTCGGTCTGAACTGTTGTTTCAAAGGCTGCTCATTCTACTGCATGCTCCGTTAACTGTTCAGTCTGTCTGTCTTTATTGTCTGACTGTTCTGCATTGTCTGTCTGACTGCCTGTCTGATCACCTGACTGTCTGCTTGACTGCCTGTGTATGCATGTCTGTGCGTTTGTCTTTTATTCCTTATCCGTTTGTTTTACCCAGCTTCATTTTGGAACGATGTTTCATGCACCTCATTTGTTGTGTCATGGCTTGTCTGTTTTATCTGTTGGCTCAGAGAGAGAGAGAGAGAGAGTATCAACACAATTTCCATACCATATATTTACCAACAACTTTGTCATAATGTAACAGTGAGCCAGGGACTCTCTCTCTCTCTCTCTCTCTCTCATGATAAAAAACTGATCGACTTGTACCTGTGGTTCTTGTTTGTGTTTTAATTGTTAATTTAATACAACTTTTTATCTTATTTCTAATTTCTACTGCTGTTCCAGCCACATGTTGTATTGTTAATAATAATAATAATAATATAATATAATAATAAAAATAATACTAATAATAATAGAGACGATAATTATTACAATATGGAGGCAGGAGGAGGAAGAGGGAAGGAATGATGATAGTTGAGAAGGTGACAATAGTTGTGATAATGCTGGTTGTGGTAGTGATGGTAATATTATACACGTAACAATAATGGTTGCCCTTCGTGTCCGAGGATGGCCGGCCCTAGGGCCACCTAGGCGTGAATTTGTTTAAGGTGTTAGAATCTGTCGCCAACACCACAACCACACCATAAGCTAACGAGTTGTATGACCCAGTTTCAAGGAATAGTCCGAGAAGAACGGACAAGTCGCCAACTGCACTGGCTAACCATTATTCCAGAATAAGATCCGCAAATCGATTAACATCCAGGTTCCCATTTACTGGTAAATCGAAAGCCAAATGGCGTAAAAAAAAAACAACCTGCTTATAGTTTCACTCTGTCCGGGAAATGAGCACAGTTGCACTCGCTTGCAAGGCGAGCATGTTGACTATTACACCACAGGTTGCCAAAATCACGTTTAGTAAACAAATTTTTTTTTTTCGTGCCGGTCAAGCCCCGACCAGAGGTTAGCTAGACCCCCGGACAACTCTTTCGGAGCTTGGCCAGCACGTCGTATTGGTATTATCATCTCGACTTAGTTATATGTTACAAAGTCACTTGTGAGTTTTCAATTTTTTTATTTAATATTTACTTATGTTAAGCTAAATGTTAACAAATAAATGACTTAAATAATACTGAAACAAGCAAATAAAAGCGGAACTCCACCTAATATATACTGTATGTTACACTCAATAGGGATAATTGGCCATCAGTGATAACTTCTATATATTTATCTTTTCTGGAAAGTTTTGACTGGCCATAAACGATCCTGTAGATCATAAATATACATATAAATGAATACCTTCATAGAAAATGTAACCTAACCTATCCTACTTACAGTATAATTTAACCACCATATGACAGTAAACGACGTTTTAACTGGAACACTAAATTTTACCATATATGAATTAATCTTAATTAAGTTGTAATAATAAACCAAAAAGTTATCTCTATTTGACTAAAACGACTGATGATTTGTAAAAGCTTAATCGTATACTATATAATCCTGGCCATTAAACTAATAGGGATAATTGCCTAATATAGATAACTTCAATGTATTATTTTAAGCTTCAAACTGGTCATCGGCGATCATGTACTTCATCATATTATGTATTAATAAATTGTTTAATAGAAAACTTAAACTAACTTAACTTAACCTTAACAAATATTATCTAAGTGATATTAATATTATTTTCGTTTTAAATACAGGATAATCATCATGGGTGATATGATATGATATATTCTAAACAATAGTAAAGACTTAAACTATACAGATGAGAGGAAAACAAATCCCAGTAATAAACACAAGTAATAAATAACTTAATAAACCCTGAAACTAAATATATATATTACAATGTTCTTTGTCTTTTATATTATATACTTACTGTAGTATATACTTATCACATACTTAAAGACGCAACAATAATGGATGCCCCTCGTGTACGAGGATGGCTGGCACTAGGGCCACCCAAGGTCTGTAGAAGAGAGATTTATTTGCTTTTCACGTTATTTACCTAATCTCTAACGTTAAATATATGGTAAATGTTATGAGAAATAGATAAAATTCTTATTCAATATTTATCAAACTACTTTTACAATGGACTGTAGTTTCTGTCAGCCTCTGGCAGCTGTTCAATGCCCACCGAGCATATCTGAGCATCAGCAGTATTAATGTTGTCTTTTCTCTTGAAGGCGTAGCTGCAATTTAGAATTTGACGTCATATCCAAGGTATCGGTGAAAACTGGTAGAGAATAAGGAGCAATGGTGGGGATGGTGATTAAAGTGTCGGAGAGGAGGAGGAGGAAAATGGTGAGGACAGCATCAGTTGAGTGTTGGGAGGGAGCGCGTGAGGAGGAGGATGGAAAAAGTATTAGCGAGGAAAGTAGTAAAGATCCTGATGAAGGTAAAATGTTGACGACGAAAAACGTAGGAAGTTTTAACAGGAGTGTGGAGAAGAGTTGTACCTTTAAAGCTTATACCTAAAGAGCGCTTGACGAAGAATTTTTTGTCTCGAATCAAATTGAAGCTGTTTGTTCGTTTGTTCGCTTATGTACTTATTGTTACTTTGTTTTGCAATTTATCTTTATATTCTTAAACACTTTGAATAGTTTTAAAAATGTACAGATAAATTAAACGAATAAACAGTTGTGCAGTGCTGGCTGATGTGTGTGAAGTATTCCCTCTCCCCACAGCTACAGCCTCGTATCTCATTATGTTCGTCCTGTTTTGACCATTCTCAGTAGTTGGGGCCACTTTACCAACTTCCTCTTCCCTAGGTCTGTATGTTAACATTTCTTTTTTATCCAGTGATCATAAGACTCGTATGTTTACTACCAGGACATTTAGTGGCCCTCCCTCCCTCACGTTGACTGTGCCTCTACCTTGGAGGAGACAGCTGCCAGACCCACATGTACTGCCTGAGAATTTACATCTTAAGTTTCTCCCTGTAGGACATAAATCTTTTGCGGACAAAATTCCTAGGACACTTGGAAGTGTCTGGCATATAAGTACTTGAGGATCATTCGGTGAGGGCGATGGGCATTTTAAATGTAACTTCTCATTTTTGTCTCTGTATTAAGAAGTGTTTTTTCATGACATAATATGTGATGAAAAACAGCGTTATTAGATATAAACGAATCACATATACGACCCAGAAGTAGATGCCAGATATTGCCAAGTGTTCAGAGATTTTGTCTTCAACTGTACATCCATCGTTGGCTCAGAAGATGACAACAGTTCACATACAATATACAGCCACCATCAGCAGCTGATAACAGTTAATATAAATCAAACTACCATTACCAGTACCTCGCAATTATATACTTAATCAACAGCAGTTAACATGCAGTATGTAACAACGACTGGTAACTGACAACATACAACCACCACTAATAACTGGCAACAGTCAACGAGCCACAATAATATTAACACGACAAAATTATTTCCTTTTGGTTTCTTAACAACAGTCGGTACACCACAGTCACTTACATGATGTAAGAAAGTTATGTTGGAAATAGTTGACAAATTGTCAACATATAAAAGTTATTAAGAATGATCCACCATCACTGTTATTTGAGATCTTATATATCTGGCGGCGTCAGAACCCACCGAGAATTAGGGCGTTGAAACCTGTATTTCTCCGAGCAAAAAATATGACCAAGGCCTCTGTGTTATTATGGGCAGACTTCCGGCCACCACCATCATGAATAACTAACTAGAGATTATCCCCGTCCATTTACCTCAGTTATGTGGGCTACACACACCGTCGTGGCCTGAAGGTCCACAGGTAATAACTGGACACATGACAGGTTATTTCTGTAGCCTGGAGACCCACCACTGACCTGCGCCTACAGTAACCCACCACTGACCTACACCTACAGTAACCCACCACTGACCTGCACCTACAGTAACCCACCACTGACCTGCACGTACAGTAACCCACCACTGACCTGCACGTACAGTAACCCACCACTGACCTGCACGTACAGTAACCCACCACTGACCTACAATTCCCCACAGTAACTCCACTCACTGACCTACACACTGCATAGTAACTCCACCACTGACTCTACACTTACAGTAACTCCACCACTGATCATGGCACCTACAGTAACCCACCACTGACCTGCACCTACAGTAACCCACCACTGACCTGCACGTACAGAAACCCACCACTGACCTACACCTACAGTAACCCACCACTGACCTGCACCTACAGTAGCCTCAAGACCCACCACTGACCTGCACCTACAGTAGCCTCGCGACCCACCACTGACCTGCACCTACAGTAGCCTCGAGACCCACCACTAACCTGCACCTACAGTAGCCTCGTGACCCACCACTGACCTGCACCTACAGTAGCCTCGAGACCCACCACTGACCAGCACCTACAGTAGCCTCGAGAGCCACCACTGACCTGCACCTACAGTAGCCTCGAGACCCACCACTGACCTGCACCTACAGTAGCCTCGAGACCCACCACTGACCTGCACCTACAGTAATCTCGAGACCCACCACTGACCTGCATCTACAGTAGTCTCGAGACCCACCACTGTCCTGCACCTACAGTGTACAATCTTTGTTCTGGAAACTTAAAGATTTACACAAATCAAACTCTACTTACAGCCCAATTAGTGATACACTTTTGGCGGGTAATGATGGTCAGTAATATAATTCGTTGTGTTAAGAACAAGAGTGTTGAGTGTGTGGGTGCGTGTTCACATAATCAGAAGGAAGTAGTTGGCTTTGCTCGACTCACTGTTAGCCCCTGGCATGACTTATCACCTGAACTCTGGCGGGAGGATACAGCCAAGTGTTGTGAGTCAGATCCGTGAATTAGAGAGAGGCGGGGACTTAGTGGCGGCCTCGGGAGACACTAGTGACCGCCTCACTCTAGTTGGCCTCAGTGACTCGCTGGCTCATATCTCTTACCTAAATCCTCTTTTCTTCTTCCTCATACTTCTAAATTTATTATTATCTTCAGGTAACTTACGGGTAAGAATTAAAATGAATAGTAAGTAAGAGCTGTGTGTTACTCTGAGACATTTTGCGGTCGTCTTTAAGGGCAGGTCCTCGGTGGCTGTCACATTAGGGTGTGTCATAGGAGGGAAGATCAGCTAAAACTAATTGCCCATCACTTTTTTGGTAGATTTTAGTGTATATAAACAGAAAAAATTTCAGTTTCAATATTTTGCAACCTTTTGCTAGGTAAATTTTAGCGTGAAATTTATCGAAAATCTAACGTACAGCTGCATTAGTGCATTACAATTAAATAGTGAACATTGCTTTCTGACTTCATTCTTTAACAACCCAACTAACAATATTTTTTTCTGTTTCAGATTCTGATGCATTTATAAGTTGATAATATTTGTGATGGCTGCTTGTGTCAGGACGAGGAACCAAAAATCCAGCCATCTCAGTCACTATCTTGGGTCTGGGAGAGAGCTCCTGAAGTCGGAGTTGCCTACATTGAGAGATGCTTTGAGATACGGTGTTTTAATCAGGCAAATCAGTGAAAAGAACCAAAGAACTTACACAAACAAAGACATTGCTAGTGATATGACCAAAGCTGTCTTGGCACAGTACACTCTGGCTAACGCTTCAGTTCAAGCCCTCCAGTCATAATACCAAGTCAGAAGAAGATTAGACTGCTAGCCAGTTGCAGTACAAGTAAGAGATATCTCTTGGGAGAGGGAAATTTGTAGTTATGTATTGCTTTTGCTGGCCAACCGGACCAGTTATTTGACAATTACTTGCAAGTGCCCACCAGCCCTTCTGTCCTGAGTTTGGATGCGATCAGACTGTAAACTGAGGCCCACATCTCCCTGCATTTGCAAGCGTGAACCGAAGATTTCGTGACCGAACCATATTTGTCAGCTTAATAGAGAGAAGACTGGCAGTATAGGGGCTCTCATGATTTCTAGCCAAGATGTTCCGGAGTCCAAGAGACAGGAGGCTGCCACAGAGAGACAGAAGAGGAGAAGAGTTGCCGAGGAAAAGAGACTTGAGAAGGCCCAGGGTAAGGTAAAAAAGGCCGATGATTGGAGTCAAGCTGATTCAGAGTTTAATGACTTCCCCATGGCTGATCCGAGTTCTGACCAGGAGAATGGTGACTTTGTCCCTAACCCAGAAAATAATGATCCCAAACCTTCCAGGCATAAGATTCGAAATAGGAAAGATATCCCGAGCATAGATCTGGCCAGCATGCGACACCACACTGGTCTCAGAGAAACTGCAGAGATAGCAACAGCTGCCTGGACTGACGGTGATTTGATAACACCTGATGATGTTCACCTGGTGATAGATCATAACAAAGTAAGGAGAGCTCAGGAGAAACTTGTTAGTAACCTAGAAGAGGAGTTTGATAAGTGGATAAGAGAAAATGGAATCAATTGTTTGTTCTTTGATGGGAGAAGGGATGACACTCAAAGTGTTCATGAAAGTTGGAGATTCTTGGACAAGCGTTCTGCCATGGTGAAGGAGGAACACTACTCCTGCTGCAGTGAACCAGGAGGGAAGTATTTGCATTTCACCTAGAGAAAGATGACATCAGGAAACCAGCTGAGATAGTGGCAGATAACATTGTGAACTGGCTCAGAGAGAGGAACGTAGACCAGACCCTGCAGGCCATTGGAGGGGACAGCACCAACACGAACACAGGGTGGCAAGGGGGGGTCATACAGTGAATAGAGTGGAAGATTGGGAGGAAGCTGGTCTGGATTGTTTGTGACCTCCACACCAACGAGTTGCCACTCAGACATCTGATCCAGGAGCTGGATGGCAAGACTCTTTCAAACAACAGATGGTCTGGTCCTCTTGGCAAGATACTGGACTCTGCCACTGAGTTAGAAATATATCCGAGCTTTGAAAAAATCACAGTTGGCCCTCCACTCGTTGAGCTTGCACATATTGTCATTGACGACCTGAGTACTGACCAGTACTATGGTTACATGATTTGCAGTGCCATCAAAACTGGGGTCATGCCTGATAGACTTGCTTACCTGCAGATAGGTCCAGTCTCACATTCTAGGTGGCTCACAACGGCTCTCAGGTTCTGCAGAATTTGGGTCGCTCATCATAAACTGAAAGGGAACCAGCTTCACAACCTGAGACTTATTGTCCAATTCATCGTGCGTGTCTACTCGCCAAATTGGTTCAACACCAAGGTCAAGTCATCGTTCTCCTAAGGTCCGAGGCATGTTCTCTTCCAGCTTGAGCTCCTGAGGAGTCAGCCAAGGAAGGTTGTTCAGATTGTGGAGCAGACTGTGAGGAGATCTTCCTGGTATGCTCATCCTGAGGCAGTTCTGCAGACAATGCTCTGCAGTAAGGATGAGGAGGAGAGAAGAGTGGCAGTCAAAAAGATCTTGGATATGAGACTTATGAGAGGATCTGGGCATGACGAATCAGTTGGTGACGATTCCTTCAGGGTCAGGAAGACTCCTGAAGTCAATCTAGGTGCCAAGACCCTCACTGATCTCATAGATCTGGATAACATCCAGGCTGACAGTGAGCCCCCTATTACCTGCAGCCTCACCAATGTTCAAGTCAGAGCTTTCCTGGACAACCCCATGCATGTCCCTGCCTGGCCCTCCCACACCCAGAGTATAGAGCGTTGTGTACAGCAAGTGAGCGAGGCCAGCAGTCACGTGTACAGCCAGGAGAGGAGGGAAGGCTACATCTGAGCTCAGGTGGTCAGCAGGGAGGTGATGAGTAGAAAGAGAAGCAAGAAAGACATGTTCTCTATGGTGTGCAGCAACACCGGGTCGTCGTAGTAAAACCGGTTTTTGTATTTGATAATTTTGTTTTCTAAAGGAATATTAAATTTAATAAATGTGTCAAGATCATTCGTTTCACTATTCTGGATCATTTTCATCCTAATAAATTAACCTGATACATTTACTTTACTTTAAATAAGCTATTTAGTGGTGTTGGTAAAAGGGTGGGAATACTGAATTTTCATAAGATTTCAAGTTAAAATTTACCTAGCAAAAATGAAAACTTTTCAAATCTGAAGATATTACATGATTCTGCACATAGAACTACATCATTAATACCATGGGCCGATTTTTCAAACTCAAAAAAAAAAAATTTGCCTCTGTATGACACACCCTACTGTCACATCCTTCCCTCATTTTCTCGCCAAGATGACGTCATAAATTATCCGCTGAAGGAAAGGGTGACGTTATGAGTTTGTACCATTTTTAAAATTTTTTTTTCATCTAGTTTTCCTGTGAATATTAACAATATTTTTCTGAAAGTATTATAATATCATAGTTTTTGTTCATATTCTGTTTTTTATGTTTAATTATAATTAAATAAAAGTTGTTTGATAATCATGTGATCTTCTCCCTCCCTGGTCCTGCTGCAGTATATGTACCCCATAGCTACTGTCCCTCCCTGGTCCTGCTGCAGTATATGTACCCCATAGCTACTCTCCCTCCCTGGTCCTGCTGCAGTATATGTACCCCCATAGCTACTCTCCCTCCCTGGTCCTGCTGCAGTATATGTACCCCTCTATATTACTCTCTCCCTGGTCCCAAGGCAGCATATGCACCCCATAGCCACTCTCCCCTCCCTGGTCCTGCTGCAGCACATATGTACCCCATAGCTATTCTCCTCCCAAGTCCTGCTGCAGTATATATGTACCCCTATAGCTACTCTCCTCCCTGGTCTCAAGGCAGCATATGTACCCCATAGTTACTCTCCCTCTGGTCCTGCTGCAGCATATGCACCATAGCCAGCTGTCCCTCTCTCGGTCCTGCTGCAGTATACAAAATTCTATAGCTACTGGTCCTCCTGTCCCAAGGCAGCATATGTACCCCATAGCTACCTCCCTCCTGTCCTGCTGCAGCATATGTACCCTCTATAGCTACTCTCCTCCCCTGGTCCTGTTGGCAGTATATGTACCCCATAGCTAGCTCTCCCTCCCTGGCCCTGCTGCAGTATATGTACCCCATAGCTATTCTCCCTCCCTGGTCCTGCTGCAGTATATGTACCCCCATAGTTACTCTCCCTCCCTGGTCCTGCTGCAGTATATTTACCCATAGCTACTGTCCCTCCCTGGTCCTGCTGCAGTATATGTACCCCATAGCTACTGTCCCTCCCTGGTCCTGCTGCAGTATATGTACCCCATAGCTACTCTCCCTCCCTGGTCCTGCTGCAGTATATGTACCCCATAGCTACTCTCCTCCCTGGTCCCAAGGCATATGCACCCCATAGCTACTCTCTCCCCAAGTCCTGCTGCAGAGCATAAAACACCCCATAGTTACTCCCTCCCTGGTCCTGGGTTGCATATGTAATTCTTATAGTTACTGTCCCTCCCTGGTCCTGCTGCAGCATATGTACCCCATAGCTACTGTCCTCCCTGGTCCCATGAAGGGCAGCATATGTACCCCATAAATACTCTCCTCCCTGGTCCTGCTGCAGCATATGTACCCATAGCTACTGTCCCTCCCCTGGTCCCAAGGCTGCAGCATATGTACCCAATAGTTGCCCCCCTCCCTCCCTGGTCATGCTGCAGAGCAGTGTACCCCATAGCTACTCTCCCTCCCTGGTCCTGCTGCAGTATATGTACCCCATAGCTACTCTCCCTCCCTGGTCCTGCTGCAGTATATGTACCCCATAGCTACTCTCCCTCCCTGGCCCTGCTGCAGTATATGTACCCCATAGCTATTCTCCCTCCCTGGTCCTGCTGCAGTATATGTACCCCATAGCTACTCTCCCTCCCTGGTCCTGCTGCAGTATATGTACCCCTTAGCTACTGTCCCTCCCTGGTCCTGCTGCAGTATATGTACCCCATAGTTACTCTCCCTCCCTGGTCATGCTGCAGTATATGCACCCCATAGCTACTCTCCCTCCCTGGTCCTGCTGCAGTATATGTACCCCATAGCTATTCTCCCTCCCTGGTCCTGCTGCAGTATATATACCCCAGAGCTACTCTCCCTCCCTGGTCCTGCTGCTGTATATGTTCCCCATAGTTACTCTCCCTCCCTGGTCCTGCTGCAGTATATGTACCCCATAGTTACTCTCCCTCCCTGGTCCTGCTGCAGTATATGTACCCCATAGCTACTCTCCCTCCCTGGTCCTGCTGCAGTATGTGTACCCCGTAGCTACTCTCCCGCCCTGGTCCTGCTGCAGTATGTGTAACCCGTAGCTACTCTCCCTCCCTGCTCCTCCTGCAGTATATGTACCCCATAGTTACTCTCCCTCCCTGGTCCTGCTGCAGTATATGTACCCCATAGTTACTCTCCCTCCCTGGTCCTGCTGCAGTATGTGTACCCCGTAGCTACTCTCCCTCCCTGGTCCTGCTGCAGTATGTGTAACCCGTAGCTACTCTCCCTCCCTGGTCCTGCTGCAGTATATGTACCTCATAGCTACTCTCCCTCCCTGGTCCTGCTGCAGTATATGTACCTCATAGCTACTCTCCCTCCCTGGTCCTGCTGCAGTATATGTACCCCGTAGCTACTCTCCCGCCCTGGTCCTGCTGCATTATATGTACCTCATAGCTACTCTCCCTCCCTGGTCCTGCTGCAGTATATGTACCCCATAGCTATTCTCCCTCCCTGGTCCTTCTGCAGTATATGTACCCCATAGCTACTCTCCCTCCCAGGTCCTGCTGCAATATATTCACCCCATAGCTACTCTCCCTCCCTGGTCCTGCTGCAGTATATGTACCTATAGCTACTCTCCTCCCTGGTCTTCTGCTGCAGTATATATGTACCCCATAGCTACTCTCCCTCCCTGGTCCTGCTGCAGTATATGTACCCCATAGCTACTCTCCCTACCTGGTCCTGCTGCAGTATATGTATCCCATAGCTACTCTCCCTCCCTGGTCCTGCTGCAGTATATGTACCCCATAGCTACTCTCCCTCCCTGGTCCTGCTGCAGAATATTTACCTCATAGCTACTCTCCTTCCCTGGTCCTGCTGCAGTATATGTACCTCATACCTACTGTCCCTCCCTGGTCCTGCTGCAGTATATGTACCTCATAGCGACTCTAATCGTTAGATCAGACTCGCTTTATCTACAAGATTAAATTATCTCTGTTTTGCCTCACAATATCAGCAATAGACAAATTGTAACACGATAGTAACTACACCATCGCCACCTTTGTTGTTTTCATTGTTTTATAATTAACTCTGCTATTGCCCAACTTCAT
>NW_024725279.1:0-7527 GCF_018991925.1 Homarus americanus | reverse complement strand
TACGACATCAACGTTTTGCAGGATAACACTCTATTTTACGTGTAATTAGCATAGTATTGTGGAAATAGAGTGAAATTGATTTAGAATGGTGTAGATGTGAAGGGCGGTTGTGGGGGCCTGGGGTGGGGGACTTAAACGGGACTTAGAAGGGCGCAAGAAGCAGCAGCAGCAGCAGCAGCAGCAGCCAGGGAGGCGACCTTATTTTCAGTCAGGTTCATACACAAATAAATACATCAGATTCATTGACAGTACAGTACACATTTACCAGTGTGGGCTAGCCAATTTGGGATAAAGAGCAAGAATGTAATGTCCTCAATGAAGTAATGACATAGTTCAAGATACAATAAGTGAGGTGGCCTGAAGTCTTTGACAGTGTCCCATTCAATAATATAGTAGTGCTTTAAAGGTGTATCACCAAGTTTACATGCTGAGTGTTCCTTTATGGGTACAGCGTTACTAACTAGCCAGATGTGTCTGTATCCTAACCTAATTCTGGCCACGACTACATCACACAGGCAGGCAGGAGCAAGTTGTTTGGACACTCTTCCTAGCCCCCTTGGTCCCTGTTCACCTACCTACTGTAGCAGTAAGTAGGTACCTGTTGTAAATCGAAAGGTTGCCAATTCGTATGCAGGGAAAGTTGTTGGAGCTTCTAAACTTGAACTGACACAATCCGAGGAGTGGTGACCCGAGGATCACAGACACTATCTCTCCCACTACAAATCCCTTCCTAACCTCCTGCTCCTTCCTAACCTCCTGCTCCTTCCTATGTCCTCCCAAAATTGAACCATGCTATCGCAAAGGTAATAATACAGGTAGAGACAACAACATATTTTCCTATTGTCTTATTATATATTAATAACAGAAACGCTTTACATTGTCTCACTGTTCATTCCCTCCACAATTCTTCCTCTTACTTCTTCTTCTTCTTCTTCTTCTTCTTCTTCTTCTTCTTCTTCTTCTTCTTCTTCTTCTTCTTCTTCTTCTTCTTCTTCCTTCTTCTTCTTCTTTCTTTCTTCTTTCTTCTTTCTTCTTCTTCTTCTTCTTCTTCTTCTTCTTCTTCTTCTTCTTCTTCTTCTTCTTCTTCTTCTTCTTTCTTCTTCTTCTTTCTTCTTTCTTCTTCTTCTTCTTTCTTTCTTTTCTTCTTTCTTTCTTCTTCTTCTTTCTTCTTCTTCTTCTTCTTCTTCTTCTTCTTCTTCTTCTTCTTCTTCTTCTTCTTCTTCTTCTTCTTCTTCTTCTTCTTCTTCTTCTTCTTCTTCTTCTTCTTCTTCTTCTTCTTCTTCTTCTTCTTCTTCTTCTTCTTCCATCAATACTTTATTAACGGTGTATGTAAGTTTCACCATGTTTTGCACTACAGCGGTAGAGCAAAGTATATTTTGTTAGCAATAAACCAAAAGCATATTTTATGGCCTAATCATCACTACATAGAACAACACCCATAAAGCATGATACTAGTAGACCACAAAAACTGCTATAAACCCCCAAAGCATATTTTATTGCCTAATCATCACTACATAGAACACCACTCATAAAGCATGATACTATTAGACCACAAACTGCTATAAACCCCAATAATATACTATACTAGTGACTCTAATTGTGTTACCCAATATTATACGAAATAATACTATAAAACATAATAATAAACACACTAATAGTGTATATTAGTTGAATGCACAATCTGATGAGAAGTCAAAAAAAAAAAAAAAAAAAATAGCAACAACCTAGAAAGAGGGTAGGAGGCTTTTGTGCAAACCGCTATACTAGTAGAGCACCAAGATAACTGTAAGGTGAAGAAGTGTGTATTTCCACTCAAACTTTCTTTTTATGAAATCTCCTACCCCCCAGCTGAGCGGTACGCCCAATGGGAAACAAAACGTGGCACATAACACGCCGCCCGCCAGCTCTGGCTCGGTGAATAGGAATCAGTAATCGGGCGGAGTATAAACAACACCGCCGCCAATGTGCTCCTCCCATCTCTGAGGAAATCTGGCGGGCAACTTAGTATTATATTAGCATGTAATAATAATAACAATAATAATAATAATAATACTACTACTACTACTAATAATAATAATAATATTAATAATAATAATATTAAAAATAATAACATGCAATTTCATTTTATAACACATACAAACAAAATAGTGTATAGCCTACTATACTTAACTATAATAGGTTAGGTTGCGTAGGAGGATCTAAAAAGTACAGTAGTATACACACACACACACACACACACACACACACACACACACACACACACACACATACATATAGACAACAAACTAAATTAGAAACCAAACGTCAGTGAAGTTATCAAATCCTCCAGTTTCCGTCTCCACCTCCTACGCCGACTCAAGTCCCTCGGTGGTCCTGCACACGAGCTCCTCAGTGTTTACACAACATTCATACTTCCCAAGCTCACCTATGCCTCCTCCACCTGGTCTTCCTCCCTAAATGCCACACAACGTAAACCCCTCGAAAAAGTGCAAAAGAGGCCATGCAAGATTATTCTCTACCCTTCCTACTCCACATATCAAGAAGCGCTCAACACACTGACCCTTTAGACTCTCACTGACCATCACCACGACCTCATCTGCAAATTTGTTAAGAAGCTTCTACACCATCCCCGACACCGGCTCCTACTACCACCTGAGATCCCTAGTCCGAGAATTGCTCTTTGACACCACAACCGCATCCAGCCCAGCCCATACGTGCACGAACTGATCGCTATAAGAACAGCCCAGTCCCAACCATTGTAAAAATTATCGATAACTTGTAATAAATCAGTGTACTCACTCCCAGTAAACACTACTCCTTGCACTGTCACTATGTTGAAATGAACTGTAGTTTGAGCTTTTCCCCAGCTAGTTATTATATGTCTTATTTGTGTCACTCATGTTACTTGTATATTATTTGTAATTCGTAACCCATTCCCAAAATATGTAACTGTATATTTTCAGTCTTCTGGCTGCCAAGCTCTTTCAATAAACCGTTAATTATTATTATTATTATTATTATTTATATGTTGGCCCATACCAACTCACTCCCCTGAACCCTCCTCCCCAGCGGACTATCAACAAGTTCTTGCCATAAGGTACTATCTCATTTGGCCAAGGAATGGAACCAGTGATGAATAGTGGTGAACAGTGCTTAACTCAGTGAAAAACAACTCGGCAGTTGAGTCTTACCCAAGCTAGCTAACCACCTTCACACAGTGAGGTCCCAGGTACCCAGTTATACTTCCCATGAGACTCCACGATAGAGAGGCCTGGGACCACACCTCACCCACTTGAATGAGTGAGTCATGTCGACCACGTGGTGTCCCCAAGATGCTACGACAACACGTAGTGAATGTTTTGCTACAGCATCATCATGTGAATTTCCTCATAACACCATCTGTGAGGTAACTGCTACATCATCAGGCCCTCATAACGCCATCTGTGAGGGAGTTACTACACTACGTGTCTGGTGTTCAACATCTCACCTTACATGATCTACGCGTGCAAACATTAATCTGTATGTGCACTGTGTGCTCCTTCACCTTTCTCTAATGAGGGCTTTTGTTAAACCACCAATTTATGATGTACTAAGTCATTTGTGTCCAATGTATACTTTCGAAAAGCCCTTGTTTGGGGAAGGTAGGAGAGAGTAGTCGTCATTATTGTCCAAGCCACATTATTTATTTCTATATATAAGTAATGCAGGCTGGTTTTTAAATACCTCAATCCCCTAACGGTGCCGTTTGTATATTAAAAAATACCGAAGCCATACAGTACAACACCAGCGAATATGAAGTATCACTGTAACCGGCAACTGTTACTCACTCATACCTACATACATATAGAGAGTCTTTACAGAATGATAGCAGACACGAGGAAGACGAACAACAAGAGGAGAAGAGTTAGAAGAAAATCAACTTCAAGCTAAGAAGAAGAATACCAAGACATTTCCTCCAAACAAGAAAACAACACACACAATCAAGCCGACCAAACACTGAGAAACCATGGCGGAACCCAACATGCAACGGACGCTTGACCTGACTCTATCCTGCCGCATCCAGGCGAGTTGCTGCTTAAAGTCCCTCACGCAAGCGCTGTTTAGCCACTGCACCTATTCTATCCTCCTAAAATTCACTTCAATCCCCCCCTGCCACTAGCATGTTATATATGTATGTATGTATGTATGTATGTATGTATGTATGTATGTATGAATGAATGATAACTGCAACTTTGTGTATTAAAACTCATTACTCTTACCGAAGTAATATAGTGCGTGGTTATGTTATGTCATGTTAGGATAGATTATAAACTACATTGGGTTACATTTCGTGAGGTTCGGTGACGCTACAGGAAGTTAGGTGAGGTACCTGGAGGTTAGGTGAATGTTGACTGACTGACTGACTGACTGACTGACAATTATTAGGAAGTGGTTCCAACACGTTCACACACAACCTATACTCATACCACAAGTCCAGAATTAGAGAGGATCATGTTATTGGATATATTTTCAACGATTTACTCAGTGTCTAACCAACTCTTTAGCGATTTAAATGTGGCCCTAAAATTAGGTCCGTATATTTGTTTGTCGTGGTGGTGGTGGTGGTGTGCGCCCGTCCATCAGGTTGATTAACCACCAAAACCATAAAGGGTGCGGCCCTGCCGTTTCAGGGCATACACCACATCCATGGCGGTGACGGTCTTCCTTTTTGCGTGCTCGGTGTAGGTGACGGCGTCACGGATGACGTTCTCCAGAAACACCTTGAGGACGCCGCGGGTCTCCTCGTAGATGAGGCCGGATATACGTTTAACACCTCCACGCCGAGCTAGACGACGAATGGCGGGCTTGGTGATACCCTGGATGTTGTCACGAAGCACCTTACGATGACGCTTGGCGCCACCCTTTCCAAGTCCCTTGCCTCCTTTGCCTCGTCCAGTCATGTTGTTGTGGTTGCTACTACAGGTGGTCCTGGTGTGGCTTCGCCCACGGTTTGGTGGGAGTAGGTGGCGTGCTGTGGACGCAGCGGTAGTATCGTTCATCCAAGGCCGTCCCTCCCTCTTGGAGGTGGGGCGTAGCTTGCGGATGACGCATGCGGCACTCGTGGCCAATGAGGTGGCCACTGAGGTGGAGAATGTCTGTATATAAGCCCGCCCGCCTGCCGGGCCGCCCGTATTGACTATTTCGTCGTCGAGATGGCCCGTACTAAACAGACTGCCCGCAAGTCCACTGGAGGCAAGGCTCCACGGAAGCAGCTTGCCACCAAGGCAGCTCGCAAGTCCGCCCCAGCCACCGGTGGTGTCAAGAAGCCCCATCGTTACAGGCCCGGAACCGTCGCCCTTCGTGAGATCCGTCGTTACCAGAAGAGCACAGAGCTACTCATCAGGAAGCTGCCCTTCCAGCGCCTGGTGCGTGAGATCGCCCAGGATTTCAAGACTGACCTGCGCTTCCAGTCGTCTGCCGTCATGGCTCTGCAGGAAGCCTCTGAGGCTTACCTGGTGGGTCTTTTCGAGGACACCAACCTGTGTGCCATTCACGCCAAGCGCGTTACCATCATGCCCAAGGACATCCAGCTGGCCCGGCGCATCCGCGGAGAGCGTGCTTAAGTCCTCTTCCTTGGGGAAAAACAAAAAGCACAACAAAACCTACCAGACATCTATAACTCGGCCCTTCTCAGGGCCAAAGAACTGTTCTGAAGATAATTTTCATGACAATCTAAATGGTTGGTGGTCGGAGAGCGTTAATTTCGGTTACCCAAATCGCCTAACGGTAAGTTGGTAACATTCGTGGAGGTACGATTGTATAGTAGGTCATCAATTCGGGAGGTGGGTGGGTGCAACAAACAAGAGCTAGTAACAAATAAATATATAAAGAATAAGTAAGTAAATAAATAAATAAAATAAAAGAACATACAATAAAAAAAAAAAAAAAAAAATTGTTTACATGAAATAGGCGTGCTGCAAACAAGAAATGAAGCCCAAACACACTCCATGTATGTCACTTTTCAGTGGGTGTACAACTACTCCACGCAGAATTTATTTATTTATTTATTATGTTTCGATTTAGTCCGGTTTCTACGCCAATAGAGAATGCAGATTATTATAATTTTTTTTTTATTTATTTCCCTCTCAATATATCACTGTCGGTAACTGTCTCTTTAACATGTAACTGTGGCTCCGATGGAGCCGATTAAGTTGTAGTAGTGGGATGGCGTGTTTGTTGTGCACAAGTAACCTCTTACTTGGAAGAGGTGTACTTGGTGACAGCCTTTGTGCCCTCAGACACGGCATGCTTGGCCAGTTCACCGGGCAGCAAGAGTCGGACAGCTGTCTGGATTTCCCGACTTGTAATGGTGGAGCGTTTGTTGTAGTGCGCCAGGCGGGAAGCCTCGGCAGCGATGCGCTCGAAGATGTCGTTCACGAAAGAGTTCATGATGGACATAGCTTTGGAGGAGACTCCTGTGTCGGGGTGCACTTGCTTCAGTACCTTGTAGATGTAGATGCTGTAGCTTTCCTTCCTCCTGCGCTTCTTCTTCTTGTCACCCTTGGCAATGGCCTTCTGGGCCTTTCCAGCCTTCTTGGCAGCCTTTCCGGAAGTTTTGGGAGGCATGGCGGCACAGTTACTCGTGGCGCGGAGCGAGAGAATTGAAAACTGGCCCGACTAACCTTTCCTTATATACCGAGCGGGCCGCTCAGGATCAGACTGGCTGCAGCTACGGCTCTCTTACATTGGTTGGGTCCGCGAGACGGCCACCTGGCCTGATCCTGAGCTTGGTATAAAAGACCAAGGTGGCGGTCGGAAATTTAACTCCTATCACGAAAAGCAGCAGCAGCAACATGTCAGGACGCGGCAAGGGAGGCAAAGTGAAGGGCAAGTCAAAGTCCCGTTCTAGCAGGGCCGGACTCCAGTTCCCCGTGGGTAGAATCCACCGTCTCTTGCGTAAGGGCAACTATGCTGAGCGCGTTGGTGCAGGTGCCCCTGTGTACCTTGCAGCCGTCATGGAGTACCTGGCAGCAGAAGTGCTCGAGCTGGCCGGTAACGCCGCCCGCGACAACAAGAAGACCCGCATTATCCCACGTCATCTTCAGCTTGCCATTCGCAATGACGAGGAGCTGAACAAGCTCCTGTCTGGAGTCACCATTGCCCAAGGGGGTGTCCTTCCCAACATCCAAGCTGTGCTCCTCCCCAAGAAGACAGAGAAGAAATAAGAACCCAAGGTTCGTTCACACAAGACAACCTAACCAAACAGGCTCCTTTCGGAGCCACAGGATATCACTTAAAGAGAGAAATATACGACATCAACGTTTTGCAGGATAACACTCTATTTTACGTGTAATTAGCATAGTATTGTGGAAATAGAGTGAAAATGTTTTTGAATGGTGTAGATGTGAAGGGTTACTGCGGGGGCCTGGGGTGGGGGACTTAAACGGGACTTAGAAGGGCGCAGAAGCAGCTTTAGCAGCAGCAGCAGCAGCAGCAAGGGATGAGACCTTATTTTCAGTCTGGTTCATTGACAGTACACATTTACCA
>NW_024725278.1:0-5057 GCF_018991925.1 Homarus americanus | reverse complement strand
CCGATAAGTCATATGACGTCACTGATAAACCAAGAGACATCCACTCTCGCCTTATGCGGCTTGCCCAAGCAGGAGAAGGCGGAGGTCCGAATCTAAAACAGCGTCGCCAGACACTCTAAGCGTATATAGATGCATGCTGCGTAAAGTGAAAGTCCAGTTCTGGCGGTGCCGTGTAAATCGAGAAATCGGGAAAGTGAAACCGCTAAAGCAGAGATATTACTGTATGTGTATATATATATATATATATATATATATATATATATATATATATATATATATATATATATATATATATATATATATATGTATATATATATATATATATGTATATATATATATATGTATATATATATATATATATATATATATATATATATATATATATATATATATATATATATATATATATATATATATATATATATATATATATATATATATATATATATATATATATATATATATATATATATAATACAGGAAAGAAGAAAACACAAGTTCCTATAATATTGGCTTGAACCTTAAGTACCCTAGATCTTTCATAGACAAATGCCTTAACATTACTAAGAAATCTTTCTATAGAACCGATCCCAAGCCCACCCATGACCATAAGAATCTCTTAGTATTACCATTTCACAAAAATTTCTCTCAAATTCCTTTACAACTAAAAACCTGGAACGTCAATGTGGCATTTAAAAACTCATGCACTGTTAAACAAATGTTAATCAAGAACTCCCCCAACAATACAGGTGGCTGCATTTATAAGGTTCCTTGCAAGGAATGTAATATGTTTTACTTAGGCCAGACAGGTAAAGATCTTGTAACTAGACTTAAACAACATAAATATAGTGTTAGGACAGGCCAGGAATCCAATGCTCTGTTTGTTCATTTGAGGGATAATAAGCATTGCATTGACTGGGATAATGCCTCCTCAATATTACCTTGTAATTCAATTGACAGTAGGAACATTATAGAATCTAGTCTCATTAAACATACCGAAGCAGTCAACATGAATTTGAGTAATGGCATGTACAAACTGGACAATTTTGTAATTAAGAAGATTTGTAACCAGGTGAGAAGGTTGGGTCACCTTACCCTCTGACCTGACTACCGACCGTTGCGGTGCTTTTTAAAGATTTCTAGGGTCATTACCTAATACCTGACCATTGTGGACCTGATCTCACCCTCCTCTGTATATATACACCTTGTTTTGTACTTCTTTTTAGTCTGTACTCACCCCTGAAGATGTGAATTACACGAAAGCGCTTGGGAACTTCGTGTTTTCTTCTTTCCTTGTGGTTATCAGCATATACCTGGATCACGCGCACCTACAGTGATTTACTTGCATATATATATATATATATATATATATATATATATACAGAATATATATTTATTTATTTTTTTTAGTTGGGAAGTAATACAAATTAAACTCCAATTTAAGTAATGAGATTTAAATTGTTTAGTGTACAAGTAAGAAGAAATTATTTTTAAAGTGACTTAAGTGATATATCGTACAGTATATTCAACTTCTAAGTATTAAAGTGATGATTAAAGTGTTTACATATTACGTATTTAGCTTTAAGTGTTTATTTCCTCAAGTGTTCAAGTGTCTGTTACTTATAACAACAATTAACAACTTACTTCAACACCAGAAATGGTATTGTGATGGATCTCTACTGCCTACAACTCGTAGCCACAATACCAGCTGCTACAGCCTTCTTAACCAAGCGATGGCACCAGATGTTACCGTTACCTAACCTGAACCAAAGACCGGCGACTTTCTCGGGTTTTCCCAACATGACTCATGGAGGACTCACGGCTGCTGGGTATAAAGCTCTGTCTCTCCATTGAGATTCATTCTGGTCTCTCTTCTTGAACAAGCAACACCTCCTCCTCCGCCGCTGCCTGGCGGCCCTCCTTCTCCTCGCCTGCCTGGCGGTCCTCCGCCAGCGAGCATGGCGACCCACCAGCTGTCCTTCTCTGAGCTTCTCACCAACAGCTCATTCTGGCCCATCTTCCTGAACACGCCTCTCCTCCAGCAAGCTCCACGCTGTCCAGCTTTCATTCAACCAGGAGGCCAGCAACAGGCAACATCTTCTATGACTCCTGCACATCTACCTCCTTCAACCACTTCACGGACGTCTCTACTGACAGCTCCTCACCACGGCACCTCCAGCACCAGACTTCTATCATATAACTTATATTATACAAAACCACCTTAGAGTTTCCATCCATCCTGAGTTCTACACAACATTATACAATTCCTACAAATGGTGACTCCGGAGATTAACTCACAGGATGGAGGAGACACTGATCACGCTCCCAGTCTTCAAGCAGCATAGAAGAATGGCTTATCCACACAAAGCAGCTCTGTTACTCTAAGCAGACACCAGCTCCTCTTCCTGCCCCAACACCACATCCTGACGACCCCAGCACACCGTCCTGCCTCAGACGCCAACCCCGGCCCAGCATTAACCCCTGATCGGCCTCTGTTCCTGAATCCGGACCCACACACACCTCTTTCTCCCTCAGGTACTCCCTGCTAATGTCCTGCATCCTGCTGCTGTCATGGACCCAGCTGCTGTCACCAGGCCCTAATCCGCTTCTGCTGATGCAGCCCCTGCTCTGACAGGCCCACACACCCCAGCAGGCGCATCGGACGACCCTGTACCTGCCGTGAGAGCACACACATTCATCGCTCCACCCTCTTTTCCTCCCTCAGGTACTCCCTGCTGTCCTGCCCCTGCTGCTGTCGTGGACCCAGCCTCTGCAGGCCTATCCGCTTCTGCTGGCGCAGCCCTGCTCCTGACCCAGGCCCACACACACCCCAGCAGGCGCATCTGACGACCCTGTACCTGTCGTGAGGAAGCACAACATTCATCGCCTCCACACCCCTTTCCTCTCCTTCTCCCACTGATAGTGTGTATCTAGACAGTTGTATTTCAGCGATCGGCTCATTCACGCCATCGCCGTTGTCTCACATGAGGCATGCACCGCCCGGTCTGCCTCACATGTGCTAAGCAACTCTACAGACAACAAGTCTCCTACACCGCCTGGAGGGAAAGGGGAGTATTGTAGTGGATGTCTCCCCTACAACTGCCTACAACTGCGTAGCCACAGCCACCAGCTGCTACCGCCTTCCCTAGCAACCAAACGAGCGGCGTCACCAGATGCGCCGCAGTATCTTAGCAACGGAACCAAAGACCGGCGACTTTCTCGGGTTTTCCCAACATGACTCATAGATGACTCACGGCTGCTGGGTATATAAGCTCTGTCTCTCCATTGAGATTCATTCTGGCCTCACTTCTACAACACGCAACACCTCCTCCTCCGCCGCTGCCTGGCGGCCCTCGCCTCTCCTCTGCCTGCCTGGCGGTCCTCGCTCCCGCCAGCGAGCATGGCGACCCACCAGCTGTCCTTCTCTGAGCTTCCTCACCAACCAGCTCTCATTCTGGCCCATCTTCCTGAACACGCAACACCTCCTCCAGCAAGCTCCACGCTGTCCAGCTTTCATTCAACCAGGAGGCCAGCAACAGGCAACATCTTCTCTAACGAAGCTCCTGCACATCTACCTCCTTCAACACGCTACTCACCGAACGTCTCTACTGAGCAGCTCCTCACCACACGGCACCTCCAGCACCAGACTGTCTATCATATAACTTATATTATACAAGAAAACCACATTAGAGTTTCCATCCATCCTGAGTGCTAGACAACATTATACCACGAATTCACAGTATCATTAAATAATTGAGTTATAAGTCCAGGTACAAGGGACTATTACTTAGAAACAAAGGTAGTGACTTACTTACAAACAGAACTTTGATTAAACAACTTAGTTAAATTTTAAGTATAAGAGTCCGTTACTTAGAAATAATGGTAATTCAATTAAAGACAATATTATGTTGACTTACTTTAGGTGGGACTTGACCTGTTTAATGTTGACTTAACTTGATGCGGTGTTATATTGTTTTTGTGATGTTCAAGTCCGAGCTTCAAGTTCAAAGTCAAGGTTTAATGACGAGTGTGACTCCGTCTACCTCTCGATTCTGACTCTCCCTGTCTGACTGATGGAAGGAGCTGTAGGCCCCTTATATTGGAGGTGTCAGGCCGGCAGATGTCCTTTCCTAATTAGCACTAATCTGGCTGTGTAGACCAATGTGTTTGATCAGGTGTCGTTTGCTGGCTGGGGAGCAGTTACTTGAATTAACAAGGTCATGTTGCCAGCTCCCTCATCACACGGTGGCGAGAACTCATTTTCCCTTTTTTACGGTGACCTCTGTCAAGTCAGGTCTTAATCTCACTTTAATTTCTGTAGCGTGGGCCAACTTACGTGGGTGTACAGGTACACCTGCTCATCTTGTACTGCGCACATCATTGTCATTCCTAAAAACCCCATTTAATTCATATTACGCTATATAACATTCAAATCCACCGTGCTTGTAGAACCTCAGAAAACGGGAAACATTGATAAAGGATAACTCACCTACTCAATGTTACTAGACCATGTGTTGTATTGTACCCAGGTACAGTTATATCATATTAATTGTATGTATTCATAGCATTAAGGAGAACTCAGGGTATCTATAAGATGAATGTTAAAGTCCAGTTGAGCCGGACTAGTGTACTGTAGGACTAAGTGTGGATCAGAGTTTGGAGGTCATACTATTTACGTCTGTGAACGTGTAGCGAGCATAACTTCCACAGATATCATTTGAAAATACATGAGAACAATGATCTGGAAAAAGGATTAATGTATCAGAACTATGTGAGGTGTTGGAAGTGACCCAGAAACTATACTTGAAAGGAAATATCTTGTATGCGTCGGTATGAACTTAATACACCTCGTATCCTCACGTGACGTATACCCACGACAGGTACAGTGATCAGAGAATCTTATGTCTGTGTTAAAATAGTGCAATGTGTGAGAGGAGGATCCCTCATTACAGTTTTAAGTGAAGTTGATACACGCCCGCCATGAACATTCAGCCTTTGTTTTAAGGCGCGTCATGTACCCGCCTCGGGTGTGCCGCGTTGATATTATAACCCAATGA
>NW_024725277.1:0-35076 GCF_018991925.1 Homarus americanus | reverse complement strand
CCACTGCCATTACCATCTATTAATTTTAATAAACCCCAGTCAAGTGAGAAATTAAAGTCCAGCAAATTCGACTGCTATATATATATATATATATATATATATATATATATATATATATATATATATATATATATATATATATATATATATACACACACTTCATTTAGTCCATATAACACGGACTTTGAACATGTAATCAACTACCTCACCAGCAAGGAATCGAACCTCGACCTATGGGTGGGACTAGGGAACGCTACCGGCTAGCCCACAAGGACACTAAAAGCAGTTCTAGACTCTGTTATATTTCACACAAAGCCTGTTCATCGAGCTGATGGCGCCGTGAATTCGTGGGAAACCGCGCTCAGTATGTGGTGTCAGTAGCATTTACCGAATCCAGCTGGTATGAAACGCGAGGCACGAGGCTATATATCAATTTTAGTCCATAACACGCGAGTTTGAACATCAGCTCGATGAATAGGCTTTGTGGAAATATAACAGAGTTCTAGAACTGTTTTAGTGTCCTTGTGGGCTAGCCGGACGCCTCTAGTCCCACCCAGTAGTGGGTCTGATTCCCTACAGAAGTCAAGTTGATTATATATATATATATATATCATTGGAAAGAAGAACACTTGAGCTAGCGCCGTGTAATTCACATCTTCAGGTGAATTACACTAAAGTTCGAACTTCGTTTTCTTCTTTCCTGAGGTTATCAAACATCTACCTAGATCACGCACCTACAGTGATTTTATGTATGTATGTATGTATGTATATGTATATGTATATATATATATATATATATATATATATATATATATATATATATATATATATATATATATATATATATATATATATGTAACCGGTCGGAATTTGCTGGACTTTAATTTCTCACTTGACTTGGGGTTTATTAAAATTTAATAGATGGTAAAGGCAGTGGAAGCGCCCCTTTGAGAAAAATCCCGAACCAGCACAAGAACACTTAAATCTACTACACAAAATGAACTGTCCGTGACCCGTGGAAGGATAGCGTCTGTGACTGGGATGAATGAGACACTGTAAAATTTAGACACTTATATTCCCTCCAACACTACAAACACAATCAAATAATGGTACACCAATATGCGCACCTCTTAACTTAAACTTTAAACACTACTCTGGGGAATAAAAGTTATACATGACATAGAAATTATTAGAAACACAGGCAACAATAAATTTGAAGTATTAAGAAATGTTGCTCGCACACATGAACAGGCCTTAAGGCTTTCACAAAATAATATCAGTCACTTAGGAAATGGTACTAAAAAATAAGAAATTAAATACTCCACAATGAATAGGCCTTAAGGGTCTTCAACAAAATAATATCAGTCACTGAGGAATGGTAATAAAAGATAAGAAATTAAATACTCTACAATGAATAGGCCTTAAGGGCTTTCAGCAAGATAATATCAGTCACTGAGGAAATGGTAATAAAATTTAAGAAATTAAATACTCTACAATGAATAGGCCTTAAGGGCACTCAACAAGATAATATCAGTCACTGAGGAAATGGTAATAAAATTTAAGAAATTAAATACTCTACAATGAATAGGCCTTAAGGGCACTCAACAAAATTATAGCACCCCAACAGATGCACACTTCCTAACCTAACTTAACCACTACTCTGGGGAACAAGGTTATACCTGAGATCAGAATTATGAAGAACAATCAGATGCATTAAAAGAATCAATCACAGTATCACTCTGGTTCCACTTAATGGCACAAACATTCAAAACAATATTATCAAAATTATTTAAGAAATATTAACTACACACGTCAAGATAATATCAGTCTGAGGAGTGGTGTTAACTACACCCGTAATAATGAAGATAAAATGTTCCTCTAGGTATCTCCTAGAGTCCTAGACTCACGGTCTCAGTGTGTGACCATTAATATACTCAGATAGCCTCAGTGTACTCCCAGTGCGTCCATGGGCAGGAAGAGAGTGAGCCAATCAGACCTTGTGCAGTTGAGAGAAGCTTTAGCTTCCCGTTAGCAAGAGGGTTTCACTAAGCGGCTCGGGACATGTGGTGTGTGAGCCGAGGGAGAGGAGGGCTGCTGACCCACGATCGTCCCGACGTCAGCTGGGCACCCAGACGGCTAGATTCCCTCAAGAGATCCCTTGGTACCCCACTAAACAGTGACAGGCCTACTCTGATCGGTCCAATGGCGACAATCGCCACCCTCAATCATCAACGGCAGTCTCAAACGGCAGTCAATCTTTCGCAGTCAAACTCCGGTCAACTCCGGTCAAGTGGGTTCTGACGGAAACCCTGAAATGAACTTACTGTTAGCTCTAGTTTACTTTATCACTGCCCTATCTAACCCTGTCTGAGATCGAATGAGACTTACTTGTTATACTGCAATAGCGCAGCACAGGTGACTAGGCCACGTGACTATTTCTGTGATGGACGCGCGGAACGTCTTGTCTGTGTGAATGCTCTCCGGGACTGGGCCTAGCCAGCGTCGCGTCTCCCCACGGCGTTAGCTTGGGCCTACGTGATATATTTACCGCCTAACTAATAACTCCTTGGGACACCCGTAACATTATTCAGACTGCTAAACGATCTATAATAATTTCAAATTCAATAATAGTCCCTTAACTTCATGAATCGCATCATTATTAATTCGGTAAATCACATTTAATATCATATAGGCCTAGTTCCGCAGTCTCTCGCTACGAGCAGGCAGCGCTCCCTCCCCTCAGATGACCTTGAACGCTCAGTATCACTCATGGCGGGGCATTTGAAATTACTCTGAAATTTCTGGATATATATATATATATATATATATATATATATATATATATATATATATATATATATATATATATATATATTCTGTTACACGGTTTCACTTTCTGCTGATTTCTCATTTACGCGGTATCTTGCAGAACCAGACTTTCACTTTCCGCGTGCATCTACTCATATACTAGTGAAGTATATATTTTTTTTATTTAGCTCATAAAATTCATACAAATTACCCTGCCAGAATATAACTTACATTGCTGGAATTCTTACAATATGATGATCATTTTGAATATAAACATCATGATTTTGCATTAGACATACACAATTTAGATCTAATGTAATAATTTGGTTTACACAAAGCAAATATTTTATTGTTGTGCAAAATAAATGAAGTTTACATTCAAAATATTCCCCTGACTGCAAGGAATCTAGAAATGTCAATTATATTATCCTAACTTTAGTCTGGGTTATTATTTATTACTAAAAATGTAAAATATACTATTTTCTCTCCCAATCGCTTCTGTAGGGAGGGAAGGTGGGGGTATGGGGTTGGAAGGAAGGAGCAGAGGTGGGGTATTTTGATAGACAGATAGTGTCCTTGAAGAATATTTCTTTGTTTATTTACTGAAGATATTTGTTTTAGCTCTTAAAATTCATACAAATTACTCGGCCAGAATATAATTTACATTGCTGGAATTCTTACAATATGATGATCATTTATTACTAAATTATTTATTACTAAATGCTAAAATCTAGTGTTTTCATCCAAACATTTCTCAGAGAGAGGAAGTAGAGCTAAAGAGGGGATTTGAGTCCATTATTTGAATGGACATTGACCTGGTGACTGTATTTCTCTTAAATATTAATTGTGTGAGCATACCATCATAAAATTAAGATGTTATTTTTACTACAACATAGGTATTGTGTCGGAAAAGTGGAGTTTGGGGGTCGGGCCAGTCTCTATTGGAATTAATCCCATATGTTCTGTTGTTCACTTTCCGCTGTACCCTGTGGGTTCAATTCGACTGCAAATCGTATATATGAGAATACATCGGAATATTGTTTTTTCACATCTTCAGAGTTGCCTCTGAAGATGTCTTGAATAAAAGACTAAAGCTATGTGCCCGTTGTCTCTATTTCCGATTTTATAAATTTATCTTATCCACGTTTCATTGTGAATTTACATGAAATATATATATATATATATATATATATATATATATATATATATATATATATATATATATATATATATATATATATATATATATATATATATATATATATATATATATATATATATATATGACACCAGGTGAGTGGGGCCAAGTGGGTAGTGGGGCCAAGTGGGTAGTGGGGCCAAGTGGGTAGTGGGGTCAAGTGGGTAGTGGGGCCAAGTGGGTAGTGGGGCCAAGTGGGTAGTGGGGTCAAGTGGAGTTAGTGGGGCCAAGTGGGTAGTGGGGTCCAAGTGGGTAGTGGGGTCAAGTGGGTAGTGGGGCCAAGTGGGTAGTGGGGCCAAGTGGGTAGTGGGGTCAAGTGGGTAGTGAGGCCATATATGACTTTATAAATGGGGAATTATGTGATCAGATAAGTGACTTTTAGTGCCAGATATCTCAAGATAAATAGTTACTGAACCAGATATGAATAAAGAGGCAACTAATGCTACAGATGTAAACAGAATTATCCCAGTAAGCCAGACAGGTGGATAATAAGACCTGATATGTACACATTTAGCCACGCGAGTTGAATAAATATAATGTTTAGCCATACATCACCATAATGAGCCACGGTCACTGTACTAACACACATTTTAAGGGAGAAACCTTTACAAGTTTAATTGATCTGCAGACACGAGGATGAGACATTGTACACCAGGTAATAGTGATGATAGGGCTGGCTGGTGGGGCCCTGGTGGTGTACTGTGAGAGAAACACCCCCACACACGAGGTACAATTTACACAAACAATACACCAAGAACACATAAGACTTGGACAACAATTCCTTGTGATTCACCCGTGTTGTCAGGACGATATAGACATTTATCAAACACCGAAGTCGAAATTGACACAGAACTTCCTAATGTGATAAATCAGGGCGACTCCATTTCACTAGAGTATCATCAACCTGTCTAGTAAATAAGGTTAAAAATATGTCTTCTGTCACATATTCCTGTCCTAAAAAAATTCATAATTGGAAGTCATATTGATATTTAACAGTCATAAAAGGTTAAGAAAAAGTATATATCTTTATACTACTGGTGGTGACAGTGATATAGTCGTCCGATTTATGTCTGTCTGTTTGTCTTTTACGTCGCCACTATGGCTGTTCAGCCATTTGGGGAATATTTTTTACAGGGAGGAAGGAGAAAAGTGAGTGAGGGAGGGAGGGAGATAAGAAGGGTAAGGGAGGGATGCAAAGTTCTCACTTTAAAACGGACAGATTGCTTTATGCTCTCACGGCCGCAGGAGATGCTTGTCTGTACCTCGTCTAATATTGTACAACAGCATCACCATTGTAAACCACCGCCTGGAAATAGAAGATAAGTTTCAACAGTGATTATTAACCTTTTAATACCGTAACACTAATATACACAGGTGTACGTCACACCTCCTGAGGTATAATAACCTGCCGGATCATTTAAAGATAACAGGTATTGACACAAATTTACCTCATGGTCTGTGTGAGAGAAGTCTTGGATGATTAGTGGAGGAGAATCGTATTTTTCATCCTGATACCTTGTGATTTGTCCGTGTAAAAGATTTGTTTGTTCTTTGTTCAGTTTACCATCACGATTTTCATTTATTCCGACTATAATATCAATCAATTAAGAGTACCGTCCTCATATGTGAGGGTTGGTGACCACAGTCCTCCTCGTTCTCGGGCTGTTTTTACCAAGCCTCTAAGGTTTTGTATCATCCATCCCAGTCTCTACCTTCCCTCCTACCATCAACTTGGTCCATTAATATTTCTCTTATTATCCCCAATTATATGACCAAAGTATCTCATTTTTCTCAAGTATTTCTCTTGAAGTTTTTGCTAACCTTAGTACTTCTTCATTTGTTTTCCTGTCAGTGTTGTTTATTATTAACAATCACCTATAACACCAAAGGCCTCTTCATGTCTGGTGAAAGTGTCCACGCTTCTGACCCATACATCAGTCCTTGCCATATAAAGCCTTTCACCAGCCTCCTTTTCTCAAGTTTAAGTTAATGTTTCCTTTCATTAAGTCTTTAATATTATTAAATGGTGTTTTTTCTTGCCCTATTCTTGTTTTGTTTTCTTCCATACATCTACCATCACACAGCTAATGTTACTTCCCTAATACACACAATTTTCCACTTGCTTAATTTCTGTTACTTATTATAATTTTTATTTTACGATTTGTTTCCAGTTTAGAAAAAAACGTTACTTCCGTCTTAACATCATTAACTCTTAAATCTTTAATCATCCC
Source organism: Homarus americanus (assembly GCF_018991925.1). Lineage (NCBI taxonomy): Eukaryota > Metazoa > Arthropoda > Malacostraca > Decapoda > Nephropidae > Homarus > Homarus americanus. Next base: position 28,839 of record NW_024725277.1, on the reverse strand, counting down.
GTTTTCTATGATGACTTTACCTTTACTCGTGAACAAATATCTTAAGTGAATATCAAGGGACCAGATTCTGAAATATTCATATGATAAATATTCTCTTCATGACTGAAGCTCCATAAAAAGACTCTCTCTCTCTCTCTCTCTCTCTCTCTCTCTCTCTCTCTCTCTCTCTCTCTCCACAGGATGAACACCATCTCACACACGACTCATTACCTGCAGGGAGACTCTCGTAATCCTGGAGTAAAAAACACTGCGGTGAATTAGTTAAGTAGAGAAGTGGAAGTAACCTAATTAGGACCACTTGAATATTAGGTTAGGTTAGGTTAGGTTTTAGTTAGGTTAGGTTAGTTTTTAGTTAGGTTAAATTAGGTAAGATTAGTTTAAGTTAGGTTAGGTTAGTTTTTAGTTAGGTAAAATTAGGTAAGATTAGTTTAAGTTAGGTTAGGTTAGTTTTTAGTTAGGTTAAATTAGGTAAGATTAGTTTAAGTTAGGTTAGGTTAGTTTTTAGTTAGGTTAAATTAGGTAAGGTTAGTTTAAGTTAGGTTAGGTTAACGCTAGATGGTAAGTTAATTACACTGGGGTAGGTAATATTGCCGTAATCCTGTATGTCTCTTACGAGTTAGTGTAGGATAGTGACAAGATAAGAACTAATATACAGGAAAGGGAGGAGAGGGATAACAGAAATAAGAATAACATGGTGAAAAAGACAAAGATGGGTAAAATATGGAGTGAGGGAAGGAATAGTGAGAATAAAGGATTAACTAACAGAAGAGAGAGAGAGAGAGAGAGAGAGATTAGAAAACTCTCGTTGGGTCACTCTTGTTCATAATCTACATAAACGATCTAGATACTGGGATCAGCAGTGACATAAGCAAGTTTGCAGATGACACCAAAATAGGGCGGCAGATTAATTCAGGGCAGGATGCAAATGCACTACAGGAGGATTTAAATAAACTGCAGCAGTGGTCAGAAAATGGCAGATGATATTCAACACCAGCAAGTGCAGCGTACTTAATATTGGAAGAACAAATACTGTCAATATATACTGTCGCGATCCCACTACCCTTTATACTTGGGGAGTGAATCCTACCCCAAGTTATTAACAAATAAAGGTACAAATAGGGAACACGGCAATAATTATCCTCACCAAAAAACCTACTCAACTAAATGTACTTGAAAAAGTAAGAACAGTTGAAATAAGTGAATCACAAAAGGGAAGATAATTAATTAATTCAATTTATGTTCTAAAGGGAGTAATGACTAGCAAACATGAATTTAAGTGAATAAGTAATTGTATAATAAAATAAGAGTGATGCCGGAAGGGCGAAACTATACTGTAAGGAGTTAGACCAAACAAATATTACTTAACATTACTATATTACACAAGACATACGAAATATATATATATACAACAATCAATACAAAATGATTATCCCTACCAAACAGGAGATACCTTACCACCAGGATCCCTACCTAGGCCTAACTAAACGTGTCACTAATACCTGATACCCCTAGGGCATTGCAGAAGACTTGATAAAGCACTTAGACAAAGGTCAAGGCTAGAGAACGAATAGACACGTCTAACCTAAGCCACGGATTTTCGCTACTGGGGAGCGTGGGGTGGGTATGCCGTGGAGGAGCGTCTCATATCACGTGATCTAGACATTTGCTGGATATTTTATATAATTAATTAATATTACTCTTGAGTTGACTTAACAGAGTAAGACAATGATGCATATAAATTACATACATAAATATACAATTAACCTAAGTAGCTAAGAACAATAATAATATAATAAGTACAATTAACAAATTATTAGTAGCTTGTGTGAAATGGAGGCGTGAACAGATGCAGCGAGTTATGCGAGATCTCAAGCGCCACAGGCACGTGACACCTCCCCCAAAAAAGTGAGCTTACAACTAACTGGAAGCGAAAATGGATATACAGCTACACAGTGAAAGTAATAACTAACACAATTGGTTTAAATCAATATGAAGCAAAATAATTCATAATATAAACACAAGGTACTCAATGACAATAAAACAAAAAATAATTTGCATATAGACATAGTGACTAAATAATCAGACTCGAGAAAGTGCATCAGCCAACACGTTCTCTTTTCCGCGGATATGGGAAATGTTCAAGTTATAGGGCTGAAGTGATAGAGCCCACCTCAAAAGTCTTTGGTTGGTATGTTTCATCTTGTCAACAAAAGTAAGTGGGTTATGATCAGTGAACACTTGAATGGGATAAGCAGTGCTGCCAATATATACTTTGAAGTTTTCTAGTGCCATGATCAGTGATAAAGCCTCCTTTTCAATGGTGGCATAGTTTCTTTGATATTTATTAAATTTTCTAGAAAAATAGCACAGCGGATGAAGCACTTGATCACTCTCACCCTCTTGCAGAAGCACAGCACCGGCGCCAATTTCACTGGCGTCGACATGGAGAGTGAACTGTTTCTGGAGGTCAGGTGCAAGTAGTACAGGAGCATTTGCCAGCAGGGATTTAAGATTCTCAAAAGATTCCTGGCAAGCCGTAGTCCACTTGAAGGTTTTCTTGCCACTCAGCAGGTCAGTCATGGGAGAGGCAACGGAGGAGAAGTTTGGACAAAAACGGCGGTAGTACCCCGCCATACCCAGCAACCTCATCACACTCTTCTTATCGCCTGGCACTGGATACTGTTGAATTGCCTCAATTTTGGCTGCTATAGGCTGGACTTCCCCTTGTCCGACCACATGCCCCAAGAAAGTGACGTGGGCATGGCCGAACTCACTTTTGACGAGGTTCACCGTCAGCTTGCTTGCAGCCAGTACGGAGAAGAGGGCTTGTAGACGACTCATGTGATCTTCCCAGGAACTGCTGAAGACGATAAGGTCGTCTAGGTAACAGCGGACACCCTCCAGACCAGACGTGATGAAATTCATGAGGCGTTGAAAGGTTGCAGGGGCGTTCCGCATACCAAATGGAAGGACTGTGAATTGGTACAACCCCTCAGGAGTGACAAAAGCAGAGATGGCCCTGGAGCGTTCAGTCAGTCTTATCTGGTAGTAGCCCTGGAGGAGATCCAATTTGGTCACGTACCTTGCCTGTCCAAGATCGTCGATCACATCGTCGATGCGTGGCAAGGGATAACCATCAGGTTCAGTGACGGCATTCACCTTGTGGTAATCCACACACAGCCGCATTGACCCATTCGGCTTTGGAACTAGAACAACAGGGGATGCCCATGGACTGATGCTGGGTTCGACGAGGCCTAGCTCTTGAAGGCGCTGTACCTCGGCTCGCACACACTCCCGCTTGAAGGCATTAAGACGGTAGGGACGCTGTCGGATTGGCTTGGCTCCCCTGGTCTCAACGTCATGCTCCAGCACTGAACAAGAGAGTGGGTAATCACCAACTATAATAAGATACTCCTGTAATAGAGACTTTATATTATTGGCTTGGTCACTAGAGAGATGGCACAACTTAGCACTGGGGTCCTCCAAGATAGTAGAGTTTTCAACTTTTACACTAGACCCATTCATTATTTCAGAAAAACACTGATCTTTATCATCCTTACACTCTGGCACAATGATACAATTTGGCAAGGATTGATCAACACAAGCAACTGCTTTTCCCAGGGTTTCGTTACGAACATGATATGACTTTAAAAGATTGACATGGATAAGGCGTTTTTTCTTACGCCGTTCAGGGGTGCTAATCACATAATTCACGGACCCCTGTTTTTCTAGTACTTCATATGGACCACTGTATTTGGATTTAAAAGGGTGATCATGTAAGGGCAGGAAGGCCAACACCTGCTCCCCCACTTGGAATTCTCTAGGTTTTGCCTTATGGGCCTTATCAAAATGCAGTTTCATTTTCACCTGAGCACACCTTAAGTTGGACTGGGCAAGTTCTACAGCCAGACGCAACTTCTCCTTGAATTGGACCACATATGAAGCTAAGGGCGTCGCGCTCTGATCACTCAACCAACACTCTTTTAACACCTTAAGAGGCCCTCGTGCCTCATGTCCATAGACGAGCTGGAAGGGCGAGAATCCTAGCGACTCTTGTTTACTGTCCCGAACAGCAAACAAAAGCAGGTCAACTCCCTCGTCCCAATCCTTCCCAGTCTCCAGACAGAAGGTGCGCAGCATGAGTTTTAGTGTCTGGTGAAATCTCTCTACCACCCCCTGTGACTGAGGGTGATAGGCCGAAGACCTCAACTGCCGGACTCCCACTTGTCGCGATCCCACTACCCTTTATACTTGGGGAGTGAATCCTACCCCAAGTTATTAACAAATAAAGGTACAAATAGGGAACACGGCAATAATTATCCTCACCAAAAAACCTACTCAACTAAATGTACTTGAAAAAGTAAGAACAGTTGAAATAAGTGAATCACAAAAGGGAAGATAATTAATTAATTCAATTTATGTTCTAAAGGGAGTAATGACTAGCAAACATGAATTTAAGGGAATAAGTAATTGTATAATAAAATAAGAGTGATGCCGGAAGGGCGAAAATATACTGTAAGGAGTTAGACCAAACAAATATTACTTAACATTACTATATTACACAAGACATACGAAATATATATATACAACAATCAATACAAAATGATTATCCCTACCAAACAGGAGATACCTTACCACCAGGATCCCTTCCTAGGCCTAACTAAACGTGTCACTAATACCTGATACCCCTAGGGCATTGCAGAAGACTTGATAAAGCACTTAGACAAAGGTCAAGGCTAGAGAACGAATAGACACGTCTAACCTATGCCACGGATTTTCGCTACTGGGGAGCGTGGCGTGGGTACGCCGTGGAGGAGCGTCTCATATCACGTGATCTAGACATTTGCTGGATATTTTATATAATTAATTAATATTACTCTTGAGTTGACTTAACAGAGTAAGACAATGATGCATATAAATTACATACATAAATATACAATTAACCTAAGTAGCTAAGAACAATAATAATATAATAAGTACAATTAACAAATTATTAGTAGCTTGTGTGAAATGGAAGCGTGAACAGATGCAGCGAGTTATGCGAGATCTCAAGCGCCACAGGCACGTGACAATACAGCCTTAACAACATCAACCTAGAGAAGTCGACTTGTGAAAGAGACCTAGGGGTACTTGTAAGCCCGGACCTACGGCCTAGAAAACAGTGTGATAATGCTCGAAATAAGGCAAACAGTATTGGGTTTTATATCTAGAAGTATAATTAATAAGAGTGCAGAGGTCTTATTGCAACTATATCTTGCGCTAGTCAGGCCGCACCTCGATTATGCTGTTCAGTTCTGGTGCCCATATCATAGAATGGATATCAATTCACTGGAGTCGGTACAGCAAAGAATGACGAAAAAGATTCCGGGACTTAGAAACCATCCATATCAAGATAGATTAAAGAAACTAAACTTGTATTCCCTAGAAAGACAATGAGTGTGGGGAGATATGATAGAAGTATTTAAGTGGGTGATAGGAATCAATAAAGGAGATATAGATAAAGTTCTTATAAGATCTGAGCAGGATAGGACTCGAAGCAAAGGATTTAAGTTGGATAAGTTTGGGTTTAGAAGGGAGATAGGAAGAAACTGGTTCATAAATACGGTGGTGGACGAGTAGAACAAGCTTAGCAACTTTGTAGTAAGTGCTGGAACGCTGGAAATTTTTAAAAGGAAGCTGGATAGATTCATGGATGATAGACAGTGGTAGTAACTCTCGATAGGAGCTCCCGTGCACAGGCCAACCAGCCTATTGCAGACTCTTTATTTGCTTATGTTCTTAGAAGGTGAGGCGGCAGGGAGGGAGGTGGCTACACACCAATCACCACCATACCTCCAGCGCTGTTGCTACTTTTCTTTTCAAGTTCTCTGGAAATAACAGCATCAGTTGTTGCATGTTATCAACTTGGATGTGCTGTCGTTCTATCGTAATGGACCGTCGAATCTTGTTCAATTCGTTGGTATCTACCTCGCTTGCTGCATTCTGAGTTAGTATGTGCTCAGTGAGGGCTGCCGTGAGCTTGACTGAATTCTGATGCTCTGTAGCAGCAATCTCCTCTGGATTGGTCAATCCCATTCCTCCCAGACTTGGCGTCAGTGCAAGGGTTGACTGTTCTGCTGGGGTTAAGTGAAGATGTTTCACTATTTTTTTAATAAAATTGACGCCGATAGCTTCTTCCAGAGGGTGGAGGAGGGGTCCGATATGAGGGATAGTGCACATCAGGTAGTTCCAGCGATGCTCGACTCCATGGGTGAATGCTGCAAACGCCGCATGTGGCTCTGTGTTAGCAATATCCAACAGAGTTTGGATTTCCTTCACCCACTTCTACCAGTAGCACTACCACCACTTCTATCACTTCCACTTCAACTTCTACAGTACTACTGACACTGCCACTGACAGTCCCATCATCATTGACTCATCCTCACTACTTGCTCTTGATACCCGCTTGTCACTGAAGCCAGACACAAGCACATGTGTCTTGTTGACGAGGGTGTCAGGATCAAGCTGCTGTGGATCCCCTCTCACATAGGCATTAGTGAACATGTTAGAGTTGATGCCTTAGCTAAACTCGCGTCCAACAATGACAATGTTGAATACAATCTGGGACTGTCAACCAGAACCTAAGAAACTGTAATCAGAAAAAAGCTTTTTGATGAATTTGACGCAAGCAGACAAGTGCAAACAGGCACTAGCCAATCCATTGTTTACCATGATGAGATGTATCAATTAGAAAATGTATATGGAGCAAGTAATAAGATCACTAGATTACACGCTGTTGTAACCGCCATACCTCTGTCAGTATGCCCCTCAGGCAGATGTAAACAATACTAAATGTAAAGTGTGTGACCAGACGTATGGCCACACACTCCAACACTACGTCTTAGACCGTGAAACAATATAACCTTATAGGGATAGATCCAAGCACACTGTGTATGTAATGGTACAACACTTTATCTCTGATGGCAAGATAGCTGATATACTAAGGCTGTATCCACACTTGGCATATAATAGCTAAACAAACCTTATATACCGAACTAAACAAACAATGTACTGAAAGTAATCTGTAACACAATATCCTGACAACCGGGGTCTGATAAACACCCTTTGTGGCCTCTCCTCTGTAATACTTTAACCACAGGATGAGTATGGGGTGCATAATAAACTAGCTGCTGTCCATGGCAATAATTAAAATTCTCTCTCTCTCTCTCTCTCTCTCTCTCTCTCTCTCTCTCTCTCTCTCTCTCTCTCTCTCTCTCTCACACACACACCCACACGCTGTTATCATCTGCTTCATTAAATGATTAGATATGACGTTAATGAGTGTTCTGTTGACACATCCTCTCTCTCTCTCAAATGGTCCCTATATACAGGTCACTGTTCAGGTAGCTGCTAGTACAGATTTACTGAGTTGTTCACAACAGTAAGATGAACAGAATATTGAGGTCAAAACTAATACAGGTTTAGTGATACGGTCGGTATAGTTAGTTTGACGTTATAAAGTGGTGATAACTCACTGATGACCTCGTTATAGTCAGGTAACCACTATATAGAGGTGTTCCTTGGTTGTTAAGAACATAAGAATGGAGGAAACAGTATTTATTGGCCCATACTGGTCAGTCCCATTTACACCCAACCCCTATCGCTCATATATCCACTCAACCTATGTTTGAAGCTATCCAGCGTATTCTAGTTAGTGATGATGTTTGGTAACTTGTTCCACTCATCCACTACTCTATTTCCAAACCAATGTTTACCTATCTCACGCCTAAATCTAAATTTGTCTAATTTAAAACCATTGTTACGAGTTCGCCCCTGGTTGGATAGTTTGTAATGTCCCCTTTGTTCAGCCGACTTCCATTTATACACCTCTATCATATCGCCCCTCGCTCTACGTCTCTCGAGGGAGTGCAAATTAAGATGCTTTAACCTGTCTCTGTACTCAAGGTTCCTAGGGCCACGGTAACTGGAACAGAACTGAGTAATCCAAGTGAGGTCTCACAAGCACAAGATATAGTTCTAGGATGACCTCGCTAGTCTTGTAACTAACACTCTTTCTATGAACCCAAGTACTTTGTTAGCCTTGTTTCGAGCAAAGCACTTTGTTTACTTGGTTTAAGATTCCTACTTTTCATTATTCCTAAATCCTTCTCACAGTCGGATTTCTCTATAACATCGTAGTTCATCTGGTATCTGATTTTTTCTGTTTACATAAGAACATAAGAACATAAGAAAATAAGGAGTCTGCAATAGGCCGGTTGGCCTGTGCATGGCAGCTCCTGTCGAGTTACTACCACTCTTTATCATCCATGAATATGGGTACCACATTTGCCTGTTTCCACAAGTCTGGCACAACTCCAGTGTCTAATGATTTTGTAAATAAGTTTACGAGGGGTCCGCTAATCTGTTCCCTACACTCTATCAAGACTCGAGGGAAAATTTCATCTCCTGGACTAAGTATTTTACTTTCTTCCACATTGAATTTCATTTGCCATTTTTTGACCATTCTCGTCCAGCTGTTATAAGTTTACTATAAGGTGCCTGTTATTAGTTGTGTGTGTGTTAGTAGTGGTTGTGTTACTAGGGACTCTGACGCCTGCAACAGTAAGTCATTGTTTTTATCATATTGGCCACTTATCAGCCGTTTGGTCGGTTTATCCAGTGTTAGTACGGGAGGAAGCCTGTGGTGACAACACCCTGGGCCGAGGCTCTAACATATTGGTGAGAGTTTAGCGCGTTACCACCAACAACTACTCCTCTAAGCAGACCATTACTATGGCTGGTGACAGCTACAACCAAACTTGTGTCTTATGGTAAAAAAAACTCTTGTTGAGGTGGAGTTGTTCCTCTTCACTAGTCCGGTGAAGAGTCTACAAACTACTCACTACTACATAATGTCCTGTTTCACCTACAAGTTAACATACATACATACATACATACATACATACATACATACATACATACATACATACATACATACATACATACTGTACAATGTACATACATACATACATTTATACATACACACATACATACATACATACATACATACATACAAACATACATACATACATACAGTACTGTACATATATACTGTACATACATACATACATACATACATACATACATACATGCATACATACTGTACACACACATACATACATACATACATACATAGAGAGGCCTGGGACCACACCTCACCCACTTGAGTGAGTGAAATCCTGTGACAATAGACCACGTGGTGTCCCCATGATGCTACGACACCACGTAGAGATTGAGTTGCTACAGCATCATGTGAAGTTCCTCATAACACCATCTGTGAGGGAATTACTACACCACGTGATGCCCCTCATAACATTCAGGGGTATACCAGGGAGTGTGTCAGTGAAGTATCTGGGAGTCTCAAAAGGTGTACCTGGGAGTATCGGAGATGTACCTGGAAATATCGGAGGTACCTGAATATCGGAGGTGTACCAGGGATAGTCAGAGGGTGTACCTGGGAGTCTCAGAAGTGAACCAGGGAGTGTCAGAGGAGTGCCAGGGAGTGTCAGTGAAGTGCCTGGGAGTCTCAAGGTGTGCCTGGGAGTATCAGAGGTGTACCTGGGATTATCGGAGGTGTACCTGGGAGTGTCAGAGGTGTGCCTGGGAGTGTCAGAGGTGTGCCTGGGAGTGTCAGAGGTGTACCTGGGAGTGTCAGTGGAGTGCCTGGGGTCTCAAAGGTGTACCTGGGAGTGTCAGGGTGTACTGGGATTGTCAGAGGTGTACCTGGGGTGTCAGAGAGTGTACCTGGGGTGTCGGTTGTGCACCTGGAGGTGTCAGAAGTGTGCCTGGGAGTGTCAGAGGTGTGCCTGGGAGTGTCAGAGGTGTGCCTGTGGGTGTAGAGTGTGCCGTGAGTGTCAGGGGTGTACCGGGGGTGTCAGTGGAGCACCTGGGTGTCAGAGGGTGTGCCAGGGGTGTCTGAGGTGTACCTGGGTGTCAGAGGTGTGCCTGGGGTGTCGTGAGGTGTGCCTAGGGAGTGTCAGAGGTGTGCCTAGTATCGGAGGTTTCCTGGGGTGTCGGAGTTGTACATGCTGGGGTGTGGGAGGTGGCCTGGGAGTGTCAGAGGTGTGCCTGGGGATTATCAGAGGTGTGCAGGAGAGTCAGGGTGTGCATGGGGATGTCAGGGGTATATGAGGGAGTGTCAGTGAAGTGCCTGGGAGTCTCAAAGGGTGACTGGTGGTATCGGAGATGTACTGGAAATGTCAGGAGGTGTGCCTGGGGAATATGAGGCCAGGGAGACAGAGGTGTGCCTGGGAGTCTCCAGAGGTGAACCAGGGAGTGTCAGAGGGTGCCAGGGGTGTCAGTGAAGTGCCTGGGAGTCTCAAGGGGTGTACCTGGGGTATGAAGTACCTGGGGATTATCGGAGACCTAGGGGTGTCAGAGGTGTGCCTGGGAGTGTCAGGTGTGCCTGGGGTGTCAGAGAGTACCTGGGATTGTCAGAGCTGTGCCTGGCAGTGTCAGGGTGTACCTGGGAGTCAAGATGTGCCTAAGTGTCAGAGGTGTATCTGGGAGTGTCGGACGTGTACCTGGGGTATCAAAGTGTACCAGGGAATGTCAGTGGAGTGCTTGGGGTGTCAGAGGTGTACCTTGCAGGGGTGAACCTGGGAGTGTCAGGTGTGCCTGGGAGTGTCTTGGGGTACCTGATTGTCAGAGGTGTGTCTGGGAGTGTCGGACATGTGCTGGGGTGTCAGAAGTGTGCCAGGGAATGTCAGGTGGAGTGCCTAGGGGTGTGGGGAGGTGTACCAGGGTGTCAGGTGTGCCTTGGAGGTGTCAGAGGTGTGCCTTGGGAGTGTCAGAGTTGTACCTGGAGTGTCTGGGTGTACCTGGGGTGTGAGATGTGCCTGGGGTGTCAGGAGGTGTGCTGGGAGTGTCGGAGGTGGACCTGGCAGTGTCAGCGGTGTGCCTGGGAGTGTCAGAGGTGTACCAGGGAGTGTCAGGGTGTGCAGGGAATGTCAGTGGTGTGCTTGGGGTGTCAGGGTGTACCTTGCAGAGGTGTGCCCTGGGAGTGTCAGGGGTGGCCTGGGAGTGTCGCAGGAGTACCTGGGATTGTCAGAGGTGTGCCTGGGAGTGTCAAGATGCTTGTCAGAGGTGTATCTGGGAGTGTCAGAAATGTACCTGGGAGTGTCAGGGTGTACCAGGAATGTCAGTGGAGTGCTTGGAGTGTGAGGTGTACCAGGGGGTGTCAGAGGTGTACCTTGGGTGTCAGCGGTGTGCCTGGAAGTGTCAGGAGTGTGCCTGGGGTGTCGCAGGTGTGCCTGGGGTGTGAGGTGTGCCTGGGGAGTGTCGGAGGTGTGCTTGGGAGTGTCGGAGGTGGACCTGGCAGTGTCAGCGGTGTACCTGGGAGTGTCAGAGGTGTGCCAGGGAATTTCAGTGGAGTGCCTGGGGTGTCAAGGTGTGCCTGGGGTATCTGAGGTGTACCTGGGGATCCAGAGGTGTGCCTGAGGAGTGTCAGAGGTGTATCTGTGGTGTCAGAGGTGTGCCTGGGGAGTGTCGGAGGTGTGCCTGGGGTGTCAGTGGGTACCTGGGGAGTGTCAAAGATGTGCCTGGGAGTGTCAGGAGGTGTGCCTGGGGTGTCAGGGGTGTACCTGGGGAGTGTCAGAGGTGTGCCTGGGGAGTGTCAGAGGTGTGCCAGTGTCAGGTGTGCATGGGTGTCAGGAGGTGTACCTGGGAGTGTCTAGGGTGTGCCTGGGAGTGGGAGGTGTGCAGCAGGTGTCAGGGTGTGCCTGGGGTGTCGGGGTGTGCCTGGGGTGTCGGAGGTGTACCTGGGTGTGAGAGTGTGCCTGGGAATGTCAGGTGTGCCTGGGGTGTCAGGGTGTACCAGGGGGTGTCTGAGGTGTACCTGGGATTGTCAGAGGGGTACCTGGGGGTGTCAGAGGTGTGCAGGTGTCAGAGATGTACCTGGGGTGTCAGGAGGTTTACCTGGGAGTGTCGGAGTTGTCCTGGGAGTGTCAGGCGGACCTGGGAGTGTCAGAGGTGTACCTGGGAGTGTCAGAGGTGTACCTGGGAGTCAAGGTGTGCCTGGGAATGTCAGGGGTGTACAGGGGAGTGTCAGTGGAAGTACCTGGAGTCTCAAGGTGTACCTGGGTATCGGAGGTGTACCTGGGAATGTCGGAGGTTACCTGGGAATGTCAGTGTGCAGGGGTGTCAGAGGTGTACCTTGGGTCTCAGAGTGAACCGGGGTGTCAGAGGTACCTGGGAGTGTCAGAGGTGTACCTGGGAGTGTCAGTGAAGTACCTGGGAGTCTCAAGGTGTGCCTGGGAATTATCAGAGGTGTGCCTGGGAATATCTCGAGGTGTGCAAGGAATATCAGGTGTGCCTGGGAGTGTCAGAGGTGTGCCTGGGAGTGTCGGAGGTGTGCCTGGGAGTGTCAGAGGAGTGCCTGGGATTGTCAGGCTGTACCTGGCAGTGTCAGAGGTGTACCTGGGGTGTCTGGGGTGCCTGGGGAGTGTCTGGGTGTGCCTGGGGTGTCTGAGGTGTACCTGGGGTGTCAGAGGTGTACCTGGGGTGTCAGAGGTGTGCCTGGGATTGTCAGGGGTGTGCCAGGGAGTGTCAGTGGAGTACCTGGGGTGTCAGGGGTGTGCCTGGGAGGTGTCTGTGGGTGTGCTGGGGTGTGAGAGTGTACCAGGGGGTGTAGGGATCCTGGGGTGTCAGAGGTGTATCTGGGAGTGTCAGAGGTGTACCTGGGAGTGTCAAGGTGTGCCTGGGAATGTCAGGGGTATGCCAGAGTGTCAGTGAAGTGCCTGGGAGTCTCAAATGTGTACCTGGAGTATCAGAGGTGTACCGAATGTCGGAGGTTGCCTGGGATATCGTAGGTGTGCCAAGAAGGTGTGCACTGGGAGTCTCAGAGGGACAGAGTGTCAGGGTGTGCAGGTGTCAGAGTGAACCAGGGAGTGTCAGGAGGTGCAGGTGTCAGGGGTGTGTGCCAGGGGTGTCAGTGAGTGCCTGGGAGTGTCAAGGGTGTACCTGGGGTGTCAGAGGTGTGCCTGGGATGTCTGGGGAGGTGTGCCTGGGAATATCAGGAGTGTGCCTGGGAGTGTCAGAGGTGTACCTGGGAGTGTCTGAGTGTACCTGGGGTGTCACAGGGTCCTGGGATTGTCAGGGCTGTACCTGGCAGTGTCAGAGGTGTACCTGGGAGTGTCAGAGATATGCCTGGGAGTGTCAGGGGGTGTATCTGGGGTGTCGGACGCGTACCTGGGTGTGTCAGAGAGTGTACCAGGGAATGTCAGTGGAGTACTTGGGGTGTGGAGGTGTGCCTGGGAGTGTCAGGGGTGTGCCTGGAGTGTCGAAGGTGTACCAGGGGTGTCAGGGAGTACAGGATTGTCAGAGGTGTGCCTGGGTGTCAGAGGTGTGCCTGGGAGTGTCAGATGTACTGGATGTGTCAGAGGTGTATCTGGGGTGTGGACTGGCTGGGTGTCAGGGAGTGTGCCAGGGAATGTCAGTGGAGTGCTTGGGGTGTCAGAGGTGTGCCTGGGGTGTCAGGTGTGCCTGGGGAGTGTCACAGGAGTAGCTGGGGTGTCGGAGGTGTACCTGGGAGTGTCAGGGTGTGCCTGGGGTGTCAGGTGTACTTGGGGAGTGTCGGGTGTGCCTGCAGTGTCAGAGGTGTACCTGGGAGTGTTAGGGTGTACCAGGGAATGTTAGTGGGTACCTGGGATTGTCAGAGGTGTCCTGGGTGTCAGAGGTGTACCAGGGTGTGAGGTGTGCCTGGGAGTGTCAGGGGTGTGCCTGGGGTGTCAGGGTGTGCCTGGGAGTGTCGGGTGTGCCTGGGGTGTAATAAATGTGCCTGGGGAGTGTCAGGTGTACCTGGGGTGTTGGAGGTGTGCCTGGGGTGTCAGGGGTGTGCCGGGAGTGTCAGAGGTGTGCCTGGGGTGTCAGAGGTGTGCCTGGGGAGTGTCAGAGTGTACTGGGGTGTCAGGTGTGCCTGGGTGTCAGAGGTGTGCCTGGGAGTGTCAGAGGTGTGCCTGGGGTGTCGGGAGGTGCACCTGGAGTGTGAGAGTGTACCTGGGAATGTCAGGGGTGTGTGGCGTGTCGGAGGTGGACCTGGCAGTGTGGCGGTGTGCCTGGGGTGTCAGGGGTGTACCAGGGAATGTCAGGTGGGTACCTGGGAGTGTCAGCGGTGTGCGTGGGGATTATCAGAGTGTGCAGGGGTGTCAGAGGTGTGCCAGTGTCAGAGGTGTGGCTGGGGAGTGTCAGAGGTGTACCTGGGGTGTCAGAGGTGTACCAGGAGTGTCAGTGGGTACCTGGGAGTGTCAGAGATGCACCGGAGTGTCAGAGGTGTACCTGGGAGTGTCAGCGGTGCACCTGGGAGGGTCAGGAGGTACCTGGGAGGTCGGAAGAGGCACCTGGGAGTGTAGGAGGTACTGGTGCCGAGGTGTACCTGGGAGTGTGTTGGAGATGTACCTGGGAGGCCAGAGGTGTACTTGGGAGTGTCAGGAGGTGTACCTGGGAGTGTCAGGGTGTACTGGGGAGTGTCTGAGGTGTACCTGGGAGTGCTGGTGGAGTACCTGGAGTGTCAAGGTGTACCTGGGAGTATCAGAGGCCCGGGAGTGTCAGAGGTGTACCTGGGAGGTTCAGAGGTGTACCTGGAGTGTCAGAGGTGTACTGGGAGGCCGAGGCACTGGAGTGCCGTGAGCACGAAGGTCAGGGTGTACCTGGGAGTGTCAGAGGCACTGGAGGTCAGAGGTACTGGCGGCTGAGGTGCCTGGGAGTGTCTGAGGTACGGGGAGGCCTGAGGTACCTGGGGAGTGTCAGGGGACAACTAGGGAGTGAAAGAGCTGTACCTGGGGAGGTCAGAGGTGTACCAGGAGTGTCTGAGGTGCCTGGGAGGTCAGAGGTGTACCAGGGAGTGTCAGAGGTGTGCCTGGGAGGTCAGAGGGTGTACCTTTGGAGTATCGGGAGGTTTACCTGGGGAGCGGAGTTGTACATGGGGGTGTCGGGAGGTGACCTGGGAGGTCAGAGGTACCTGGGAGACCAGTACCTGGGAGAGTCAGAGGCAGGTTCAGGGGAATGGACCAGGAGTGTGGGTGAAGTACCTGGGAGTTCCAAGCAATGTATGATGGGAGATGTACCTGGGAATATCGGAGGTGTGCCTGGGAATATCGGAGGTACCAGGATAGCAAAATGCCTGGGAGTTCTCAGAAGTGAACCAGGAAGGTCAGAGGAGCACCAGGAGTGTGAAGTACCTGGAGTCTCAAAGGTAAATGAGTATCAGAGGTGTACCTGGGATTATCGGAGGTGTACCTGGGGGTGCTGGGAGGTGCACCTGGGAGGTCAGAGGTGTACCTGGGAGTTGGAGGTGTACCTGGGAGTGTCAGTGAGTACCTGGAGTCTCGAAGAAGAAAATGGGAGTATCAGAGGTGTACCTGGTGTTAGGTGTTCTGGGGTAATAAGTTCTATAAGGGTTTGAGAGAGAACACAAACACCTGCATAGTTTGTAGGTTCGGTTTACTGGACAAGAGTATGTACACAGAGGGGGTAGCACTCTCAGCTAGGCTCTGGTCTGCTACAGACGACGTATGGCAAGTGATACATTAGCAGTCGTCGCCGGGCACACATTACATGTGGGATATGGTAATAACATTGCCACACGCTGCTAGCTAGCTGAATGAATAATACATAAATGGAGCACATACATAATATACATACATAATATATAATCCAGCATACATAATATAAGAACACCTGGGATTACTTGAGGTGTACCTAGTACGAGGTGTACCTGGGAGTGTCGCAGGTGCACCTGGAGGTGTGAGAAGGCCCTGGGAGTGTCGGAGGTACTTGGAGTGTTGGAGGTGACCTGGCAGTGTCGGCGGTGTACCTGGAGTGTCAGAGGTGTACCAGGGAATGTCAGTGAGTACCTGGGAGTGTCAAAGGTGTACCTGGGATTATCAGACGTGTACCTGGGAGTGTCAGAGCTGTACCTGGGAGTGTCAGAGGTGTACCTGGGAGGTCAGAGGTGTACCTGGGAGGTCAGAGCTGGTACCTGGAAGCAGAGGTGTACCAGTGTCAGAGATATACCTGAGTGCTGAGGTGTATCTGGGAGTGTCAGAGGTGTACCTGGGAGTGTCAGCGGTACCTGGGAGTCGAAACTGGGAGACGGAAGATTACCTGGGAGTGTAAGAAGGCACCTGGGAGGTCGGAGGTGTACCTGGGAGGTCGGAGATGCACCTGGGGAGTGTCAGAGGCACTTGGGAGTGTCAGAGGTGTACCTGGGAGTCAGAGGCCTGGCAGTGTCAGAGGTGTACCAGGAGGTCAGTTGAGCACTGGGAGGTCAGATGTACCTCGGAGTGTCAGGAGGTGTACCTGGGAGGTCAGGGTGTGCACCTGGGAGGCTGGGAGGTGACGGGAGAGTCGGAAGATTACCTGGGAGGTAAGAAGTGTACCTGGGAGTGTCGGAGGTGTACCTGGGAGGTCGAGATGTACCTGGGAGGTCAGAGGTGTACTTGGGAGTGTCAGGAGGTGTACCTGGGAGGCCGGGGGTGTACCTGGGAGTGTCTGAGGTGTACCTGGGAGTGTCAGTGGAGTACCTGGGAGTGTCAAGGTGTACCTGAGTATCAGAGGTGTACCTGGGAGGTCAGAGGTGTACTTGGGAGTGTCAGAGGTGTGGGAGGCCAGAGGTACTGGGAGGCCGGAGGTGGCACCTGGATGTCAGGTGGAGTACCTGGGAGTGTCAGAGATGTACCTGGGAGCGAGGTCCTGAGGCCGATGTCAGAGGCACCTGGGGGTGTCAGAGGTACCCAGGGAGGTCAGAGGTGTACCTGAGTAAGTCGTGGAGGTGTACCTGGGAGTGTCTGGGGTGTATCTGGGAATATCTGGGGTGTACCTGGGAGGTCTGAGGCCAGTGCAGATGGCCTGGGAGTGTCAGAGGTGTACCCGGAGTGTCAGGGTTGTACCAGGAGTGTCAGTGAGCACCTGGGAGGTGTCAGAGGTGGGAGTGTCGGAGGACAGGTGAGTGTCAGAGGTGTACCTGGCAGTGTCAGCGTGTACGGGAGGCCGAGGTGTGCAGAGTGTCTGAGGTGCACTGGGAGGCCTGAGGCACCTGGGAGTGTCTGAGGGGTACCTGGGAGTGTCAAAGAAGTACCAGGAGTGTCACAGGAGCACCTGGGAGTGTGAGGCACCAGAGTGTGAGAGGTGTACCTAGAAGTGTCTGAGGTGTACCAGGGAGTGTCAGAGGTCTACCTGGGAGTGTCTGAGGTGTACCTGGGAGTGTCAGAGGTGTACCTGGGATTGTCAGAGCTGTACCCAGTGTCAGAGGTGTACCTGGGAGTGTCAGAGATATACCTGGGAGTGTCAGAGGTGGTTCTGGAGGCAGTCGGACGCGACAGAGATGTACCTGGATGTCAGAGGTGTATCTGGGAGTGTCGGACGCTACCTGGGAGTGTCAGAAGTGTACTAGGAATGTCAGGAGTACTTGGGAGGCTGGGGAGGTGTGGCACAGTGGGAGTGCTGGGAGGTGTACCTGGGAGTGTTTGAGGTGTACCTGGGAGGTTACAGGAGTAGCTGGGAGGTTGGAGGTGTACTCTGGGAGTGTGAGAAGTGTACCTGGGAGGCCGGAGGTGCACGGAGGCTGGAGGTGTACCTGACAGTGTCATGGTGTACCTGGGAGTGTTAGGAGGTGCACCAGTAGCACTGTGGAGGCCTGGGAGGCCAAAGGCACCTGGGAGTGTCAGAGGTGTACCTGGGAGTGTCAGAGGTGCACGGAATGTCAGAGGTGTACCTGGGAGGCTGAGGTGTACCTGGGAGTGTCGGAGGTGTGCACCTGGGAGTGCAGGCGGTACCTGGGAGGCTGAGGTACCTGGGAGTGTTAGAAGGCACTGGGAGGCCAGGTACTTGGGAGTGTCAGAGGCACCTGGCGCTGGGGAGGTGTGGCCTGGGAATGTCGGAGGCACCTGGAGTGAGAAGTGTACCTGGAATGCTGAGGTATTTGCAGCGGGAGGACCTGGCAGTGTGGGCGGTGTACCTGGGAGTGCCTGGGAGGCCAGGCTGTGAGCACGGGAGGCCAACGGTGTACGGGAGGTCAGAGGTACCTGAGAGTGTCAGAGGTGGCACTGGGAGGCCAGAGGTAGCTTGGAGTGCTGGGAGGTGGCCTGGGAGGCTGGGGAGGTGTACCAGGGAGGCCAGTGGGAGACTCTGGAGGCCAGAGACACCCCGGAGTGTCAGGAGGTGTGCACCTGGAACGTCAGCGGTGTACCTGGGAGGCCAGAGGCACCCTGGAGGCCGGGAAACAGCACCTGGAGTGTAAGATGGACCTGGGAGGCCGGAGGTGCACCTGGGAGCAAGCCTGGGAGATGTACCTGGGAGGTCAGAGGTGCACTTGGAAGGTCAGGGGTGTACCTGGGAGGCCATGTGTACCTGGGAGTGTCTGAGGTACCTGGGAGTGTCAGGTGAGGCACCTGGGAGGCCAAAGGTGGTACCTGGGAGCATCAGGAGGTGTACCTGGGAGCACAGAGGTGCCTGGGAGGACAGAGGTGTACCTGGGAGCAACAGGGGTACCAGGGGAGCCGGAGTACCTGGGAGGTCAGAGGTACCAGGGAGTGTCTGAGGGGATCTGGGAGTGAGAGGTGCTCAGGGAGGCCAGCGAATACCTAGGAGTGTCAGAGGTACCTGGGAGTGTCAGAGGTGCACTGAGTGTCAAAGGTGTACCAGGAGTGTCAGAGGTGCACCTGGGAGGTCAGAGGTACCTGGGTGTGTCAGAGGTGCACCTGGAGGTCAGGTGTACCAGGGAGTGTCAGTGAGCACGGGAGTGTCAGAGGTAACGGGAGGTCGGAGGTGTACATGGAGGTCAGAGGTGTACCTGGCAGTGTCAGCGGTTTACCTGGGAGTGTCAGGAGAGGTGGGTGCCTGGGAGTGCCTGGAGGTACCTGGGAGCATTTGAGGTGTACCTGGGATGTCGGGGAGAGTACCAAGGAGGTCACAGGAGTGTCGGGAGGAGAGGTACTGAGTGTGAGAGGTGCCCAGAAGTGTTTGAGGTGTTCAGGTACTGTCAGAGGCCTGGGAGGCAAGTCGAGTAAAATGTGGGGAGGTTTTGAGGTAAAAATGGGAGGTTAGACACCAGAGCAGAGCTGTACTCTGGGAGTAAGCCAGAGGTGTACCAGGAGTGCCTGAGGTACCTGGGAGGCTGGGAGGTACCAGGGAGGCCAGAGGTACCTGGGAGTGTCAGAGGTACCTGAGCATCGGAGGTTGCCTGCGAGGTTTGAGGTGCACCTGGGAGTGTCGGAGGTGTGTCTGAGTGAGAAGTGTACCTGGGAATGTCGGAGGTGTACCTGGGAGGCCAGGAGAACCAGCAATCTGAGGTGTACCTGGGATTGCCAGAGGCACTCAGGAGTGCCCGAGGTGTACCTGGGAGTGCTGAGGTGTACTCAGGGGAGTGGCCTGAGGTGTACCTGGGAGTGTCAGAGGTGTACCTGGAGACGAGTTTACCTGCGAGTGTCGGAGGCCTGGGAGCAAGCCGGAGGTGTACCTGGAGTGTGTGAGAAGTGTACCTGGGAATGCCGGAGGCACGGGGAGGCCAGGGGAGAACCAGGAGGTTCTGAGGCATACCTGGGATTGCCAGAGGGGTACCAGGAGGTCAGAGGTGTACCTGGGAGGCTGGGGAGATGTACCTAGGGAGTATCGGAGGTTTACCTGGGAGGCGGGAGTTGTACCTGGAGTGTTTGGAGGTGAACTGGGAGGCCAGGTGTACCTGGGAGTACTCAGAGGTACCTGGGAGAGCCGCTGTGTACCTGGGAATGTCAGGGTATACCAGGAGCACAAGTGAAGTACCTGGGAGTCTCAAAGGTGTACCTGGGAGACATCGGAGGTAACGGGAATATCGGAGGATTACCTGGGAATATCGGGAGGTACTAGGGAGTGTCAGAGGTGTGGCCTGGAGTCTCAGGGCGGAACCAGGAGTGTCAGAGGAGTACCTGGGAGGTCGAGGTGTACCAGGGAGTGTCAGAAGTACCTGGGAGTCTCAAGGTGTACTCTGGGGGCATGAGGTGCAACGGGGAATATCTGGAAGTGTACCTGGGAATATCGGAGGTGTACCTGGGAGTGTTGGGGAGGTGTACCTGGGAGTGTCGGAGGTGTGCCTGAGTGTCAAGCAGGAGCACCTGATTGTCAGAGCTGTACCTGGCAGTGTCAGAGGTGTACCTGGGAGGCTGGGAGAGGATACCTGGGAGAGTGTCAGGAGGTGTATCTGGGAGGCCGGACGCAGTACCTGGGTGGCTGAAGGCACCAGGAACGTCGGGGTGGAGGCCTGGGAGGTCAGGGGAGGTGCACCTGGGAGGCCAGAGGTACCTGAGTGTCGGAGGTACTCAGGGAGTGTCACAGAGCACCTGGGATTGCTTGGGGAGCTGTGCCTGCAGTGTCAGAGGTGTACCTGGGAGGCTGGGGAGATGTACCTGGATGTGTCAGAGGTGTATCTGGGAGTACGGACGGGCCTGGGGATGTAGGCGTGTACTAGGAATGCTGTGGAGTACTTGGGAGTGTCAGAGGTACATGGGAGTGTCAGGAGGTGTACCTGGGAGGCCGGGAGGTGTACCTGGAGGCCACAGAGAAGGAGGCTTTGGAGGTGTACCTGGGAGGTGAGAAGGCACCTGGGAGGTCGGAGGTGTACTTGGGAGTGTCGGAAGTGTACTGACAGTGTCAGTGTAACCTGGGAGTGTTAGAGGTACCAGGGAATATCAGTGGGAGTACCTGGGAGGTCAAAGGTGTACCTGGGAGGCTGAGGTGCACCTGGGAGTGTCAGGAGGTGCACCTGGGAACTGGGAGGTGCACCTGGGAGTGCTCAGAGAGGTACCTGTGAGTGTCGGAGGTGTACCTGGGAGTGCAGGAAGGCACCTGGGAGGTCAGAGGTGTACCTGGGAGGTTGGAGGTGCACCTGGGAGCGTCAGGGGTGTACTTGGGAGCGCCCAGAGGGCCTGGAGCCAGAGGTGGCCTGGAGGCCAGAGGTACCTGGGAGTGTCGGAGGTACCTTGGAGTGTCAAAGGTGTACCTGGGAGTGTCAGAGGTGTGGCCTGGGAGGCCGGAGGTGCACCTGGGAGGTGAGAAGTACCTGGGAATGAGGTGCATTTGGCAGTGCCGAGACCTGGCAGTGTCAGAGGTGTACCTGAGTGTCAGAGGTGAAGCTGGGAGGTCAGAGGTGTACCTGGAGGCCAGAGGTGTAACTGGGAGTGTCAGTGGAGCACCTGGGAGGTCAGAGGTGTACCTCGGAGGTCAGAGGTGCACCTGGGGAGGCCAGCTGCACCTGGGAGGTCAGAGGTGCACCTGGGAGTGCCGGAAGAGCAATCGTGAGTGTAAGAAGTGTACCTGGAGTGCTGGAGGGGTGTACCTGGAGGTCGGAGACAAACCTGGAGTGCCGAGGTGTACGTGGAAGTGTCAGGGGTGTACCTGGAGCAAGTCAGCGGGTGTACCTGGGAGGTCTGAGGTGTACCGGAGTGTCGGGGTGAGTACCTGGGAGGCCAAAGGTGTACCTGGGAGACCAGAGGTGTTCCTGGGAGGCTGGGAGGCCTGGGAGGCTGAGGTACCTGGGAGGCCAGGAGGAAAATGGGAGTGTCGGGAGGTGTACCTGGGAGGCCAGTGGAGTGCCTGGGAGGTCAGAGATGCCTGGGAGGTCAGAGGTGTACCTGGGAGGCTGGGGAGGTGTACCAGGAGTGTCAGGAGGTGCACCTGGGAGGCCGAGGTGTACTGTACCTGGGAGGTCTGGGGTATCTAGGAACATCTTGGGTGGCACCTGGGAGGTCTGAGGTGTACCTGGGGAGTGTCAGAGGTGTACCTGGGAGGCCTGGGGAGGTGTACCTGGAGTGCTGGGGAGGTGTACCTGGAGGTCGGAGGTGTATCTGGGAGGTTATGAGTACCTGGGAGTGTCAGGATGTACCTGGGAGGTCAAAGGTGTACCTGGGAGTGTCAGAGGTGTACCAGGGAGGCCAGAGGTGTACCTGGGAGTGTCGGAGGTGTACCTGGGAGTGTCTGGGGTATCTGGGAATATCTGGGGTGTACCTGGGAGTGTCTGCTGAGGTGCAATGGAGCATGAGGTGTACTGGGGAGGCCAGAGGTGTACCTCGGAGTGTCAGGGGTTGCCCAGGAGTGTCTCAGGAGTACCTGGAGGCCAGATGTAAAAACGGGAGTGTCGGAGGTGTGCACATGGAGTGTCAGAGGTACCTGGCAGCATGTCAGCGGTGTGGCCTGGGAGGCCAGGAGGTGCACCAGGAGGCCGAGGTGTACCTGGGATGTCGGAGGTGCACTGCACCTGGGGTCTGGGGGTGATCTGGGAACATCTGGGTGTTCTGGAGTGTCTGAGGGGTGTACCTGGGAGGCCGAGGTGTACCTGGGAGGTCAGAGGTGCACCTGGGAGGTTGGGGAGGTGTACCTGGGAGCAATGGAGGTGTATCTGGGAGGCCAGTGGAGCATCTGGGAGGTCAGAGATGTACCTGGGAGTGTCAAAGGTACCTGGGAGGCCAGAGGTGTACCAGGGAGGCCAGAGGCACCTGGGAGTGTCGGAGGTGTACCTGGGAGTGTCTGGGGTGGCCTGGGAATATCTGGGTGGTACCTGGGAGTGTCTGAGGTACCTGGGAGGCCAGAGGTGTACCTGGGAGGCCAGAGGTACTGGAGTGTCAGGGGTTGTACCAGGGAGTGTCTGTGAGCACCTGGGAGTGTCAGAGGTGTACCTGGGAGTGTCGGGAGGTGTACCAGGAGTGTCAAGCAGGAGCACCTGGGATTGTCAGAGCTGCACCTGGCAGTGTCAGAGGTGTACCTGGGAGCACAGAGATGCACCTGACGGTCAGAGGTGTATCTGGGAGTGTCGGACGCCACCTGGGAGCAAGTCAGAAGTGTACCAGGAATGTCAGTGAGGCACGGGAGGTCAGAGGTGTGTACAAGGGAGGCCAGAGGTGCCTGGGAGGTGTACCCAGGAGGCCACAGAGCAGGGCTGGGAGGTCGGAGGTGTACCTGGGAGTGTGAGAAGTGCCTGGAGTGTCGGAGGTGCACGGAGCAAGTCAGAGGTACTGACAGTGTCAGCGTGGTACCTGGGAGTGTTAGGAGGTGTACCAGGAATATCAGTGAGTACCTGGGAGGCCAAGGTGCACCTGGGAGGTCAGAGGTGTACCTGGGAGGCCAGAGGTACTCAGAATGTCAGAGGTGTACCTGGGAGGTCAGAGGTACCTGGGAGTGCTCTGGAGGTACCTGGGAGTGTAGGGAAGTGTACCTGGGAGTGTCAGAGGTACCTGGGAGTGTTAGAAGGTGTACCTGGGAGGTCAGGCATTTGGGAGGTCAGAGGTGCACCTGGGAGTGTCAGAGGTGTACCTGGGAGTGTCAGGAGGTGCATCTGGAGTGTCGGAGGTGGCCTTGAGTGTCAAAGGTGTACCTGGGAGTATCAGAGGTGTACCCAGAGTGTCGGAGGTACCTGGGAGGTGAGAACTGTACCTGGGAATGTCAGAGGTGCATTTGGTGCCGGGAGGTGTGCACTCCTGGCAGTGTAAGCGGTACCTGGGAGTGTCAGAGTTGTACTCAGGGAATGCGGAGTACCTGGGAGTGTCAACGTGTAATGGGAGCATCAGGAGGTGTACCTGGGAGGTCAGAGGTGTACCTGGGAGGCCAGAGGTAGCTGGGAGGTCAGAGGTGGCCTGGGAGGCCAGAGGTAAAACAGGGAGGCCAGGGAGGCCTTGGGAGGTCAGGAGATGTACCTCGGAGGTCAGGAGGTGTACCTGGGAGGCTGGGGCGGTGTACCTGGGAGGCCAGAGGTACCTGGAGTGTCGGAAGAGTACCTGGGAGTGTAAGAAGGCACCTGGGTGTGTCGGAGGTGTACCTGGGAGTGTCGGAGATGCACCTGGGAGTGTCAGGAGGTAGCTTGAAAGTGCCTAGGGGTGTACCTGGGAGTGTCACAGGCACCTGGGAGTGTCTGAGGTACCTGGGAGGCTGGTGAGCACCTGGGAGTGTCAAAGGTGTACCTGGGAGTATCAGAGGTGCACCTGGGAGTGTCAGAGGTACCTGGAGGCCAGAGGTGTACCTGGGAGTGTCAGGAGGTGCACCTGGGAGTGTCGGAGGTGTATCTGGGGAGCCAGTGAGTGCCTGGGGAGTGCCAGAGATGTACCTGGGAGGTTGTAGGAGGTGTACTGGGAGGTTAGAGGCACCAGGGTGTGTCGGAGGTGTACCTGGGAGTGTCGGAGGTGTACTGTACCTGGGGAGTGTCTGGGGTGTATCTGAGAATATCTGGGGTGTACCTGGGAGTGCCTGAGGCACCCGGGAGGTCAGAGGTGCACCTGGGAGGCTGAAGAGGTGCACCTGGGAGGCCAGAGGTGTACCTGGGAGTGTCGGAGGTGTATCTGGGAGGCTGTGGAGCACCTGGGAGTGTCAGAGATGTACCTGGGAGGCCAAAGGTGTACCTGGGAGGTTGGGGAGGTGTACCAGGAGTGTCAGAGGTGTACCCAGAGGCTGGAGGTGTAACGGGAGTGTCTGGGGGTGTATCTGGGAATATCTGGGGTGTACCTGGGAGGCCTGAGGTGTACCTGGGAGGCTGAGGTGGCCTGGGAGGCCAGAGCAGCCCTCGGAGTGTCAGGCTTGTACCAGGGAGTGGCTCAGGAGCACCTGGGAGTGTCAGAGGTACCTGGAGTGTCGGGAGGCACATGGGAGTGTCAGAGGTGTACCTGGCAGTGTCAAAGGCGGTGTACCTGGAGGTTGGGAGGTGTACCAGGGAGTGTCAGAGGTGTACCTGGGAGTGTCGGAGTGTACTGTACCTGGGAGTGTCTGGGGTGCATCTGGGAATATCTGGGTGTACCTGGAGTGTCTGAGGTGCACCTGGGAGGCCAGAGGAGGTGCACCACCTGGGAGGTCAGGAGGTGCACCTGGGAGCAAGGCTGAGGCACCTGGGAGGTCGGAGGTGTATCTGGGAGGTCAGTGGAGTACCTGGGAGGCCAGAGGATGTACCTGGGAGTGTCAAAGGTGTACCTGGGAGGCCGAGGTGCACCAGGAGTGCCGAGGTGCACCTGGGAGTGTCGGAGGTGTACCTGAAGTGTCTGGGGTGTATCTGGGAATATCTGGGGTGTAATTGGAGGCCTGAGGTGTACCTGGGAGGCCAGGAGGTGTACCTGGGAGTGTCAGGAGGTGTACCTGCGTCAGGGGTTGTACCAGGGAGCAAGTTCAGGAGTACCTGGGAGGTCAGGAGGTGTGCCTGGGAGGCCGGAGGTGTACATGGAGCAAGTCAGAGGCGGTACTCTGGCAGTGCCGGAGGTGTACCAGGGAGTGTCAAGAGGAGTACCTGGGATTGGTCAGAGCTGCACCTGGCAGTGTCAGAGGTGTACCTGGGAGGTCAGAGATGTACCTGGATGTGTCAGAGGTGTATCTGGGAGCAAGTCGGACGCTTACCTGGGAGTGCTCAGAAGTGTACCAGGAATGTCAGTGAGTACTTGGGAGTGTCAGGAGGTGCACATGGGAGGTCAGAGGTGGGAGTGTCGGAGGTGTACCTGGGAGTGTCACAGGAGTAGCTGGAGTAAGCCGGAGGTGTACCTGGGAGGCAGGAGAAGTGTACCTGGGAGTGCCGGAGGCACTGGGAGCAATGGGAGGTGTACCTGACAGTGTCAGCGTGTACCTGGGAGGTTAGAGGTACCAGGAATATCAGTGGAGTACCTGGGAGGCCAAAGGTGTACCTGGGAGGTCAGAGGTGTACCTGGGAGCACAGAGGTGTACCTGGGAATGTCAGAGGTGTACCTGGGAGGCCAGGAGGTGTACCTGGGAGTGTCGGAGGTACCTGGGAGGAGGGAAGGTGGCCTGGGAGGCCAGGAGGTACCTGGGAGGCGTTAGGGTTGCACTCAGAGCACAGGGGTGTACTTGGGAGTGTCAGAGGTGTACCTGGGAGTGCCGAGGTACCTGGGAGGTGCT
The DNA here is from genome assembly GCF_018991925.1 of Homarus americanus. Classification (NCBI taxonomy): domain Eukaryota; kingdom Metazoa; phylum Arthropoda; class Malacostraca; order Decapoda; family Nephropidae; genus Homarus; species Homarus americanus. The sequence continues at coordinate 2,955 of NW_024725277.1, read as the reverse complement.
CAGAGGTGCACCTGGAGGCTCGAGGCACCTGGAGTGTCAAAGGTGTACCTGGGAGTGCCAGAGGCACCTGGAGTGTCGGAGGTACCTGGGAGGTGAGAAGGTACTCAAATGTCAGAGGTGCATTTGGCAGTGCCGAGGACCTGCAGTGGGCGGTACCTGGGAGGTCAGAGGTGTGCACCAGGAATGTCAGGAGTACCTGGGAGGCCAACGGTGTACGGGGAGTATCAGAGGTGTACCTGGGAGGTCAGGAGGTGTACCTGGGAGGCCAGAGGTGTAGCTGGGAGGCTGGGAGGTGTACCTGGGAGTGCTGGGAGGTACCAGGGAGTGTCAGTGGAGTACCTGGGAGGTCAGAGATGTACCTCGGGAGTGTTGGGGAGGCACTCCGGGGAGGCCAAGGTACCTGGAGGTCAGGAGGTACCTGGGAGTGTCGGAAGAGCACCTGGGAGGTAAGAGGTACCTGGGAGTGTCGGTGCAACCTGGGAGCAAGTCGGAGATTACCTGGGAGGTCAGATGTACTGAAAGGCTGGGTGCACCTGGGAGGCCAGCGGTGTACCTGGAGGTCTGAGGCACCTGGGAGGTCAGGAGCACCTGGGAGGTCAAAGGTACCTGGGAGACCAGAGGTGTACCTGGGAGGCCAGAGGTACCTGGGAGGCCAGAGGTGCAATCGGGAGTGCTGGGGAGGTGTACCTGGGAGTGCCGGAGGTGTATCTGGAGGCCGGGGTGGAGTACCTGGGAGTGTCAGAGATGTACCTGGGAGGTCAGGAGGTACCTGGGATTGGTTGGGAGGTGTACCAGGGTGTGTCGGAGGTGTACCCTGGGAGGCCGGAGGTGTACTGTACCTGGGAGTGGGGTGTATCTGGGAATATCTGGGGTGTACCTGGGGTGTCTGGGAGGTGTGCCTGGGGTGTCAGAGGTGTACCTGGGGTGTCAGAGATTTGCCTGGAGTGTGTCAGGGGTTATTGCCAGGAGTGTCTGTGGGTAGGTGTCGAAGGTGTACCTGGGGTGTCGGAGGTGTACATGGGTGTCAGAGGTGTGCCTGGCAGTGTCGGAGGTGTACCAGTGTCACAGGAGTGCCTGGGATTGTCAGAGCTGTACCTGAGTGTCAGAGGTGTACCTGGGGTGTCAGAGATGTACCTGGATGTGTCAGGGGTGTATCTGGGGTGTCAGATGCTTACCTGGGAGTGTCAGAGAATTAGCCAGGGAATGTCAGTGGAGTACTTGGGAGTGTCAGAGGTGTGCCTGGGGTGTCAGAGGGTGTGCCTGGGGTGTCGGAGGTGTGCCTGGGGTGTCAGGGGAGTGGCTGGGGTGTCAGGTGTACCTGGCAGTGTGAGAAGTGTACCTGGGGTGTCAGGAGGTGTACTTGGGGAGTGTCGGAGGTGTGCCTGACAGTGTCAGCGGTGTACCTGGGAGTGTTGGGGTGTACCAGGGAATATCGGTGGAGTGCCTGGGAGTGTCAAAGGTGTGCCTGGGGTGTCAGAGGTGTGCCTGGGAGTTGTCAGAGGTGTGCCTGGGAGTGTCAGAGGTGTACCTGGGAGTGTCAGAGGTGTGCCTGGGGGTGTCGGAGGTGTGCCTGGGAGTGTGGGAGATGTGCCTGGGGAGTGTCAGGGTGTACCTGGGGAGTGTTAGGAAGGTGTGCCTGCAGGGGTGTCAGGGGTGTGCTTGGGGAGTGTCAGAGGTGTACCTGGGGGTGTCAGAGGTGTGCCTGGGGTGTCAGAGGTGTGCCTGGGGAGTGTCGGAGGTGTACCTTGGAGTGTCAAGGTGTGCCTGGGAGTGTCAGAGGTGTGCCTGGAGTGTCGGAGGTGTACCTGGGAGTGTGAGAAGTGTACCTGGGAATGTCAGAGGTGTGTGCTTGGCAGGTGCCGGAGGTGGACCTGGCAGTGTGGCGGTGTGCCTGGGAGTGTCAGAGGTGTGCCAGGAATGTCAGTGGAGTACCTGGGGTGTCAGCAGTGTGCATGGAGATATCAGAGGTGTACCTGGGAGTGTCAGAGGTGTGCCTGGGAGTGTCAGAGGTGTAGCTGGGGTGTCAGAGGTGTGCCTGGGGTGTCAGAGGGTGTGCCAGGGAGTGTCAGTGGAGTGCCTGGGAGTGTCAGGGAATGTACCTCAGGTGTCAGGGTGTGCCTGGGAGTGTCAGCAGTGTGCCTGGGAGTGTCAGGGGTGTGCCTGGGAGTGTCAGGTACCTGGGGTGTGAAGTGTGCCTGGGGAGTGTCGAGTGTGCCTGGGGTGTGGGAGATGTGCCTGGAGTGTCAGGAGGTGTGCCCAGGTGTCAGGGGTGTACCTGGGGTGTCAGCGTGCAAAGTGTCTGAGGTGCCTGGGGAGTGTCAGTGGAGTACCTGGGGTGTCAGAGTGTACCTGGGGTATCAGAGGTGTGCCTGGGGTGTCAGAGGTGTACCTGGGAGTGTCAGAGGTGTGCCTGGGAGTGTCAGAGGTGTGCCTGGGGTGTCGGAGGTGTGTCTGGGAGTGTCAGTGGGTACCTGGGGAGTGTCAGAGATGTGCCTGGGGTGTCAGAGGTGTGCCTGGAGTGTCAGAGGGGTGTGCCAGGGTGTGTGGGAGTGTACCTGGGAGTGTCGTGTACTGTGCCTGGGGAGTGTCTGGGGTGTGTCTGGGAATATCTGGGGTGTACCTGGGAGTGTCTGAGGTGTACCTGGGGAGTGTCAGAGGTGTGCCTGGGAGTGTCAGAGGTGTGTGTGCGAAGGGTCAGTGTGCCTGGGGTGTCAGGTGTATCTGGGGTGTCAGTGGAGTACCTGGGATTGTCAGAGATGTACCTGGGAGTGTCAAGAGGTGTGCCTGGGAGTGTCAGAGGTGTACCAGGGGAGTGTCAGAGGTGTGCCTGGGGAGTGTCGGAGGTGTGCCTGGGAGTGTCTGGAGTGTATCTGGGAATATCTGGAGTGTACGGGAGTGTCTAGGAGTGTATGGGGAGTGTCAGAGGTGTGCCTGGGAGTGTCAGAGGTGTACCTC
>NW_024725276.1:0-1485 GCF_018991925.1 Homarus americanus | reverse complement strand
GGGACTTGGTTGTAATTGTTCAGGACTTTTGTTATACTCGAACAGAGGCCTTTGTTAAACCCTCGGATCAGACTTTGGATACTCAATCAGGTGACTTTTGTTATACCCATTCAGAGGACTTATTTATACTCTCGATCAGGGGGCTTTTGGTTATACCGATCAGGGCCTGGTCATACCTGATGAGGGGCTTTGTTATACTCTCGATCATGGGTTTGTTATAGTCGTCCAGGGACTTTGTTATTCTCGACCAGGGACTTTGTTATACTCTCGGTCAAAGCATGTTATACTCGATCAGGGCCTTTGTTATACTCATATTTAGGGACTTTCTATGCTCGACGAGAGCCTTTATTTATTCGCCCAGGGACTCTTTGTTATACTCAATGAGGTCTTTTGTTATGCTCGACCAGGGGCCTTTGATATGCTCGATCCGGGGCTTTGTTTATACTCGATTAGGGGACTTTGTTATACTCGATCACGGGACTTTGTTATACTCGATGAGGGGACTTTGATTTACTTGACCAGGGGACTTTGTTATACTCGACCAGGGGACTTTGTTTCTCTCGATCAGGGGACTTTGTTATACTCGACCAGGGGACTTTGTTATGCTCGACCAGGGGCCTTTGTTATGCTCGATCCGGGGCTTTGTTATACTCGATTAGGGGACTTTGTTATACTCGATCACGGGACTTTGTTATACTAGATGAGGGGACTTTGATTTACTTGACCAGGGGACTTTGTTATACTCGACCAGGGGACTTTGTTTCTCTCGATCAGGGGACTTTGTTATAATCGACCAGGGGACTTTGTTATGCTCGACCAGGGGCCTTTGTTATACACGATCCGGGGCTTTGTTATACTCGATCAGGGGACTTTGTTATACTCGATCTAGGGGACTTTGTTATACTCGACCAGGGGCCTTTGTTATTCGATCAGGGACTTTGGTATACTCAATCAGGGGCCTTTGTTATGCTCGATCCAGGGGACTTTGTTATACTCGATCATGAGGACTTTGTTATACTCGAGGGGACTTTGTTATACTCGAAATCAGGGGACTTTGTTATACTCGACCAGGGGACTTTGTTATACTCGGTCAGGTGCCTATGTTATACTCGATCGGGGGCCTTTGTTATACTCATTTAGGGGACTTTCTTATGCTCGACGAGGAGCCTTTTATTTATTCGCTCAGGGGACTTTCTTATACTCAATGAGAGGTCTTTCTTATACTCGATTAGGGACTTTGTTAATTTGACGTTCATGGGACTTTGTATACTCGATCAGGGGCTTTGTTATACTCGATCAAGGGACTTTGTTATACTCGATCAATGGGACTTTGTTATACTAGATGCAGGGACTTTGTTATACTCAATCAGGGGACTTTGTTTTTTTCTATCAGGGGGCTTTGTTATACCCGATCAGGACTGCTGCTACCTGACCAGGGGACTTTGTTTTTACTCGACCAGAGACTTTGTTATACCTCGACCAGGG
>NW_024725275.1:0-2965 GCF_018991925.1 Homarus americanus | reverse complement strand
CTTATTAGAACAAACGTGGCTGTACTTGCCATGGCTCTGGCTCGGTGAATGGGATCAATGATCGGGCGGAATTAAGCACCATATAGTATGCTCCTCCATCTAGAATCTGGTGGGCAACTTAGTATTATATTAGTATGTAATAATAATAGCAATAATAAAAATAATAATAATAATAATAATAATACTAATAATAATAAGAATAATAATAATATTAATAATAATAATATTAATAATAATAACATGCAATTACATTTTATAACACATACTAACAAAATAGTGTATAGCCTACTATACTTAACTATAATAGGTTAGGTTGCGTAGGAGGATCTAAAAAGTACAGTAGTATATACACACACACACACACATACATATAGACAACAAACTAAATTAGAAACCACACGTCAGTGAAGTTATCAAATCCTCCAGTTTCCGTCTCCACCTCCTACGCCGACTCAAGTCCCTCGGTGTTCCTGCACACGAGCTCCTCAGTGTTTACACAACATTCATACTTCCCAAGCTCACCTGGTCTTCTTCCCTAAATGCCACACAACGTAAACACCTAGAAAAAGTGCAAAAGAGGCCATGCAAGATTATTCTCTACCCTTCCTACTCCACATATCAAGAAGCGCTCAACACACTGACCGACCCTTTAGACTCTCACTGACCATCACCACGACCTCATCTGCAAATTTGGTAGGAAGCTTCTACACCATCCCCGACACCGGCTCCTACTACCACCTGAGATCCCTAGTCCGAGAATTGCTCTTCGACACCACAACCGCATCCAGCCCATACGTGCACGAACTGATCTCTATAAGAACAGCCCAGTCCCAACCATTGTAAAAATTATCGATAACTTGTAATAAATCAGTGTACTCACTCCCAGTAAACACTACTCCTTGCACTGTCACTATGTTGAAATGAACTGTAGTTTGAGCTTTTCCCCAGCTAGTTATTATATGTCTTATTTGTGTCACTCATGTTACTTGTATATTATTTGTAATTCGTAACCCATTCCCCAAATATGTAACTGTATATTTTCAGCCTTCTGGCTGCCAAGCTCTTTCAATAAACCGTTAATTATTATTATTATTATTATTATTTATATGTTGGCCCATACCAACTCACTCCCCTGAACCCTCCTCCCCACCGGACTATCAACAAGTTCTTGCCATAAGGTACTATCTCATTTGGCAAAGGAATGGAACCAGTGATGAATAGTGGTGAACAGTGCTTAACTCAGTGAAAAACAACTCGGCAGTTGAGTCTTACCCAAGCTAGCTAACCACCTTCACACAGTGAGGTCCCAGGTACCCAGTTATACTTCCCCTGAGACTCCACGATAGAGAGGCCTGGGACCACACCTCACCCACTTGAATGAGTGAGTCATGTGGACCACGTGGTGTCCCCAAGATGCAACATGGTAAATATTTTTGTTTCTGCTTATCTGGTAGAATTTCCTCATACCATGTAAGGCTTCTTTCATCATCAGGACCTCCTTAACATATCTGTGAGGTTACTACACTACGTGTCTGGTGTTCAACATCTCGCCAACAATCTATGGCGTTTCAAACATTAATCTGTATGTTCACTGTTATCCTTCACCTTTCTCTAATGGGGGGCTTTTTTGTTAAACCACCAATTTGTTTACTTTAAGTCATTTTGTGTCCAATGTATACTTTCAAAAGCCCTTGTTTGGGTTAGTGATAGTCGTCATTATTGTCAAAGCCACATTATTTGTTTATATATATAATTAATGTAGGTGGTTTCATCTCAATCTAACGATTGCGTTTAAAATGCGAAGCCATACGTTTTAACACTGTGAATATGAGTATCCTGTAAGCGGCAGCTGTTACTCACTCATTTTTGATATGAGTCTTTACAGAATGATTATGAATTTGAGGAAGACGAACAACAAGAGAAGAGTTAGAAAATCAACTTACTAAGAATGCCGAAATTTCATCAAACAAAAACAACACACTGATCGTGCCGAACAAGCCGGCGGAACAACATACGGACGCTGAGCCTGTCTCTATCCTGCCGCATCAGGCGAGGTTGCTGTAGAAGTTCCTCCGGCTGTTTTCCCTGCCTATTCTATCCTCTAAGTTCTTCTCCCTGCCACTAGCATGTGTATGTATGTATGTGTGTACATGTATTGTTGTTGTGTGTATGTATGTATGTATGTATGTATGAATGATGATGACTTCCATTAAATATTGGTTTCTTTTTACCGATGTAATATAATTGTGTGGTTATGTTTTGCGTGTTAGGATAGATTATAAACTTCATTTGGGTTACATTTCGTGAGGTTCTGTGACGCTAAGTTAGGTGGTACATGGAGGTTAGGTGAATGTTGATGACTGTTTAATGGTGTTAAAGTGGTTTCAACACGTTCACACACAACCTATACTCATACAAGTCAGAATTGGGATCATGTTGTTGGATATATTTTCAACGATTTACTCGGTGTCTAACCAACTCTTTGTGATTTAAATGTGGACCTAAGGTGGTCGTATATTTGTTTGTGTGGTGGTGGTGGTGGTGTGGCCGTCCATCAGGTTGATTAACCACCAAAACATAAGGGGTTTGGCCCTGAGTTTCGGGCATACCACATCCGTGGCGGTGACGGTCTTCATTTTGCGTGTCGGTGGAGGTGACGGCGTCTTGCGGTTGGCGTTCTCCAGAAACACCTTGGGGGCGCTGGTCTCTCTGTAGTGAGGCGGATATACGTTTCCTCCGCCGGGCTGGACGGCGAATGGCGGGCTGGTGATCCTGGATGTTGTCAGCGAAGCACCTTCGTTGACGCTTGCCGTCCTTGCCTCGCGCTAGTCCAGTCATGTTGTTGTGGTTTCTACAGGTGGTTGGTGTTTGGCTTAGCCGATCGAGATCGAAATGCTGGTGACGGGGGTTCGGGAAGAATAGGGAGGATTGGTGAATTTTTGGGAGAAGGAATCTGTGGCTAAAC
>NW_024725274.1:0-6309 GCF_018991925.1 Homarus americanus | reverse complement strand
GATGACTACAATAGACACAGGGCGAATATAGGCAGTGAAACAGACAGGAGGTTGACAAAAATAGACAGATTCATACATGCACAAATAGACAATATAGCAACTAACATGATAGACAGACAGACAGACAACTGACTGACTGGTTCACATTAGACAAACAGGCAGACACACGCCAACAACGGATAAGACAGACAAATTTGATGACACAAAGAGTACAGATGGGCTTACAGTCAAACACCACGCAGACGAACAGACAGTTGGGATGGCAATAGACAGGACGGATAGACTTGAGACAGATTAGAAGGCATATATAAACAAGAATAACAACAAATTGACCATGGCTGCGTCAGTGAGGGTAGCTGGTCTTACATCCACCAGCGTAAATAATAAGATGCATTGAAAACGAACACCCTCGCGTGGAAAGAACATCGATTGTCGGTCAGTTATGTGAGATGGGCCGAAAACTGACTAACGTAGATGATGACTATGATGACTCAACACAGGTGATGACTTAAGCAGATGGTGACTAATCTAACCAGAATCAAGGTCACTTCTCTTCAAAATATAATATATCTCGGAGTGATCATCTGTGATTCATAATATTTTTTTTAACCTCTCCTTATGGCAAATACTTCTTTAACTAATTATTCTAACCTTCATTCTATTCCTTCCTATAGTATATGAGATACTGTAAGTATCTCGACCATGACCAGACCATGATTATAACAACCACAACCATGATTATAACAACCACGACCATGATTATAACAACCACAACCATGATTATAACAACTACGACCATGATCATAACCACGACCATGATTATAACAACCACGACTATGATTTTAACAACCACGAGTATGATTATAACAACCACGTCCATGATTAAAACAACCATGAGTATGGTCATAACAACCACGACCATGATTATAACAACCACGACCATGATTTTAACAACCACAAGTATGATTATAACACCTACGACTATGATCATAACAACCACGCCCATGATTATAACAACCACGACCATGATTATAACAACCACGACCATGATTATAACAACCACGACCATGATTATAACAACCACGACTATGATTATAACAACCACGACCATGATTATAACAACCACGAACATGATTATAACAACCACGACCATGACTATAGCAACCACGACAATGATTATAACAACCACGACTATGATCGTAACCATGACTATGATCATAACAACCAGGACCATGATTATAACAGTCACGACCATGAATATAACAACCACGACCATGATTATAACAACCACGACCATGACTATAGCAACCACGACAATGATTATAACAACCACGACTATGATCGTAACCATGACTATGATCATAACAACCAGGACCATGATTATAACAGTCACGACCATGAATATAACAACCACGACCATGATTATAACAACCACGACCATGATTATAACAACCACGACTATTATTATAACAACCACGACCTTGATTATAACAACCACGACCATGATCATAACCACGACCATGATTATAACAACCACGACCATGATTATAACAACCACGACTATGATTATAACAAGCACGACCATGATTACAACACCCACGACCATGATCATAACCACAACCATGATTATAACAACCAGGACCATGATTATAAGAACCACGACCATGATTATAATAATCACGACCATGATTATAACAACCACGACCATGATTATAACAACCACGACCATGATTATAACAACCACGACCATGATTATAACAACCACGACCATCTGGAAAACGATGTTGCTGTACGCTGTCAGCCTGACGGCGCTTGCACGCTAGTCAAGCACGAGCGTTCGAACTTTCAAGCCTTAGTAAACTGTACCACCGAACTCGCCACCAGGCACGAAGGGCCCAAGATCACTTGTATATACATTTATCTCAAGGAAGTATTATGTAACATTTAGTATCATCTGGAATAGTACAATAGCATGGTGGTAGTAAGACCATCTCATAATGTTACCACGTTTATCACTTCAATATTTATTGATTTTATTTTATTTATTTATTTTTTATTTATTTATATATACATAAAATACAGTGAAATTGAAAAACATAAGTAGAATGGGGGAGCAGTACAACATGGGTTGTACAGTAATAAGGTTGAACAAGAGGACAGAGCTGTCAGGATTATGTCTAGTTGTCAATTATGTTTATTGCAATGGTACTTTCTTATCTACTTACATGATGCTTTCCAACAAAACGGTTTTGATGATACATTAAAAACAGGTACTGTAAATTTAGTAGGTGTGACAAGAAATATTGATACTTAAACAATAGATATTTTTTAAGAGATGATTTAAAGGAAGGGAGCGTAGTCTTTGCTCGGATGGGTGGGGGTAAGTTGTTCCACACCTTCACACAGTGATATTTTATGGAGGTCTGGGACTGGGAGGAGCACATGGGGGGGTGGTCTTAGTAGCTCTGGGTGCCTTAAGTTGTATCTCTGATTATTCCGGAACTGGAAATAATTATTGTCAAGCAAGTGATTGATAGATTTGCAAACAAAGAGGGTACAACAATAGTGTTAATATCTTTGAATTTTAAAATTTTCAATATAGCAAATTTCTCGTTTGTGTGATCTGTTTTTTTCAAGTAGGTCATTGTCCGTACAACTCTCTTTTATGCAGTAACCAGAGATTGTGTTATTTGAGGAGCCAGAGGCCCCCCATAGTGTGTGACAGTGCATCAGGTGATGGTAGACAAGATAATGATAGATTTCTTTCATTGCTGTGAGAGTGAGTGATTGTCGAGTGTGATACATGATACCGCACTGTTTATTGACTCTACTGTGAATGGCGTGTATGTGGTTTCTCCAGTTAAGTTTCTCATCAACATAGCTTCGAAGAATTTAGAATTTTGTTTGCCTTTTAGGACTGTATTACCAAGGTACAGAGGGTCCAAGTTTGGGGGTAAGTTTTTCCTTCTGTGAAAGATCGTGTAGTGGGTTTTCTCGAGGTTTAAGGTCAGTTTATTACGTATTTCCCAGCTCCTGACATTAGTTAATTCAGTGTTCATAGTTCTCATCAAGGAATGGAGGTCTGAGTTGCTGGCATAGAGATTACTATCGTCTGCAAATAAGTTGTATTTTATGAGTGAGCTGGCGTGGACTATGTCGTTTATGTACAACAAAAACAGTACTGAACCGAGAATGGAACCTTGGGGGACTGCATACAAGATTGGCGAGGAGTCAGATTGGTGGTTATTATAGTAGACATACTACATCCTTTTTGACAGATATAAGGTAAACCAAATGTGGGACAGGCCCCAAACGCCTTAATATTCAAGCTTTGAATGGAGGATGGTATGGTCGACAGTATCGAAGGCTTTAGAGAGGTCCAAGAATATACCGACTGTGAACTGACTGTCATCAAAGGAATTTAAGATGTCATTAGTAAAGGATAGCAGAGCACTCTCAGTCGACCTTCTAGCTCTAAATCCAAACTGGGAGTCTGTAAAGATGTTATTGGCATTGCAGAAGGAATTTGGTCTATTACATGCTAGCTTTTCCAGTATCTTACTCAAGGCTGGGAGGACTGATATGGGGCGGTAATTCTTGAAGAGACCTTTGTCCCCAGATTTTTTATATGCTGGGTGAACTTTTGCAATTTTCAGTTTATCAGGAAAGACACCACTAGTGAAGGAGGAGTTACAAATGTGTAGGAGAACAGGTAATAATAAGTGGGCTACTTTCTTAATGATCCTCATTGGTATACTGTCTTCGCCTGCTGCTGCATCTTTGGACATTTTTATGATGGCCAGTAATTCATCTGCTGTGACAGGGGATAAGAACGACTCATTTTGCTGTCTGTTTTCTAAGTAGGCTCTAAATTCCTTATGGTGATCTGGGATGCTCTCTGCAAGATTTATGCCAACATTAATAAAATATTCATTGAAGTGGTTGGCAATGGGAGAGGATTCCGTTGCAACTGAATCATTTATCATAAAACTGAGTGGGGGGTCGAAGGCTGAGTGTTCCTGTTCTGAATAGAATTTATGACATTCCAGGTTTTCTTACTGTCGCCTGATGCTGACAGGAGCTTATTTGTATAATAGTTGTTACCTATCTTGAACTTGGCGGGGTCGCGTTTGCGGTTACCAGCTTGTTTGTTGAACATCTTAGTTTTACCAGTGGAGATAATAAGACTGAGGTTCTCTTAGGCTGCGTGTACATGGTTCAGGGTGGTTTCCATTTCAAGATGAGTTTTAGTATGTACAGTCTCGTTCAAGATTCTTTGAACACTGCTCCTGCTGAGCAGCTTCCCCCCTTGGCCAATGTCCGGCCCAATCCCCAAGTCCCTCTCTCCGATCCATCCTCACATAATCAAAAGTGACAATTTCGTTTCGGAAAGAAGTAGGACCAGTTGGCAACTCAAGGTCGTTTGTTTATTATAGTACCGAGTAAAAATCATGAATGAATGTAAAACTGATCGGTGATTGGTTACTGGTATATACGGTTAATTTGATATTAAAATGGATAGAGCAATGGGCCAACCTATATGAATTTATGTTTACATGATTAAACATAAGTAAAATCGGTAAGTATGTTAAAGAACATCATGCATCGGCCACAGCTGTGTGCAGGCTGTTTATGAGGTTGCTTGTTTATCATTAATTTAAACTAATAATATTTTCAAACGTTTAATCCCTTTCGGGTAATTAATCCAGTCGTATGTAACCGATGCTAAACAGATTTTTTTCTAAAGACGCTGATTCCATGCAACGCAAACTGTTGTTTTAATTCGCTGTAGGATTAAGCAGAATCATCGGTTCACCGCTACCTGAAGAGAGCGAGAGAGTGTGTATGTGTGTGTGTGTGTGTGTGTGTGTGTGTGTGTGTGTGTGTGTGTGTGTGTGTGTGTGTGTGTGTGTGTGTCAGTCAGCCTATGTATGTGTTTAATAATGACGTATAATTGAAGGTGATGGTAATTTATCTTACGAACCATCCATCTGATGGTGTGAATTAGCAGCATATGCCTAATACTTTTACAAAGCCTTTATCTAGTTGTATCATTGGTCATTCTAATATTGAATATCACAAATGGTATTTCTTTCTGTTGGGCAGTGACTATTTGCCCCCTCCCCCAAAAATCCTTGCTTCTGACTTGTAGATTACGTCACTTTTAGTTTAGCACTCATATCAACACCCGAGGACGAGTTACTACACCACGTGAACACCACACCACCCGGTGTCCCCATGACAACGTGAGGTCCTTCATATCAACACCCGAGGACGAGTTACTACACCACGTGAACACCACACCACCCGGTGTCTCCATGACCAGTCCAGGCCCGGGCCATCAACTGTAAACTATAATAATTTGTATGTTCAATTCATGTTCCTTCTTCTTTCAGTAATGAAAGCTTTTGTTAAACGACCCACCCACTCCATGTCTTTGTATGTAATAAGTCATTTTTGTCCAATGTATATTTTCAGCCTTCGGGCTGCCGACTTTTTCAATAAACCGTTGATATTGGTCAGGAGTGACTCCAGGTGTTCCTTACACTCAGGGGTAAAGGAAACACACTGATGTCAAGTCCGTAAGTTCTATTTCTGGTACAAACACAAAAAGGAGTTAAGACAGGGGTAAACAGCGTCCTGTCTTGGAATCTCTCTGGGTATCTCTATCTGCGCATGCGCGTAGCATGTGCCCAAAGCCTGAACTAACACTCGGTGACAAAAGGGAGTATGATTATAAAACATATAATACAGAGACCTGAATCAATAATGGTAAATAGTACAGAGTTACATATTACAGCCATATTCGTCTTATATATCTACACCTCCCTCCCCCCTCAAGCTCGTATTGCAATAGCGAGCGGACTCTTTTTCCAGGAGCCTTTGAGAGTGACGTGGGAAAACTGGGGGGGTCACTGAATGAGGACTTACTTTTCTCATCCAAGCAAGGGTTCACAGGGATGTGGGGGAGGGGTTCACCACTAGGGGACGGTACTGAACGAAGGAAGCGGCGATTCCGCCACCATACCCGACCACTAGGGAGACGGACCTCGTAATCCCTGGTCTTGCCGCAGCCCATGACAACCCCGACCTTGTCCCAGCGGTGAGACGTCGGGTCTTGAATCCGAACTGTTTGCCCGATACTCAACCTGGGAAGGGGTCGGGCGTGCCGATCGTACTGTGCCTTTACCTGGTCAGCACGGGCGGCTGCACGACGATCGCAGTCCTTGGTCTTGGTCTGCCACTCCCTCGAGAAGGACTCAGGATGGGCAGGGACACATGACCGTAGTGGGTGGCCGTATAACATCT